>NC_133825.1:48314537-48469135 GCF_047830755.1 Zonotrichia albicollis
AATTATAAGGACTCAGCAAAGAGCAAGGGATATAAAATCACTGCAGTATTTATTGGCTAAAAAGTATTTTGAAGCAGGAGATGGGAGAAGTGCAGCTAGAAAATCAGTGTATGGAGTGCAGGGGACTGCCAGTGAATCCAGCAAAGCCACACTGAAAATAAAAATGCATTTTCCTCATTAGAACCTCCAAGATCTTCTACATGAGGGTGAAAATAGCTCTGTCACATTGAACTAAAAGCTCTAAAGAATTAGGTTTGTTGTTTTTCTCTTGGTGTCTATCTAACCTGAGCCTGAGTGATTCTAAAGGCAATACAATTATGATACATTTTACACACTTGCAAAAACATTTTATTACAAAGTACATCGGAGGGTACCAGAGAACACGAGATGTCAGTTGGAAGCAAGACTCTATGGTAATGTCAGCTTTCCCCAGGTTTAAAAAAATGTAAAAAATTAAAAATTTGCAACTTCTTAAGAAAATAGCCTGGACATGTACAGAACACGCCGTGAGAACTTTCCCTTTGAGCTCTTTGTTTCTCCAGCTGAAGTTTCCTCCCTCTTTCCCCTGATTCCAGGAGCTCTGGATCACTCAGGGTCCCTGCACACACAAAGCTACTGAGGGGTGGCACTGAGGATTTGGGAATTGATTGCCATGGAGAGATGCTTGGTTTAATTTCCTTAAAAAGCCCCGAACACTAGGCCTGTTAGCATGGAGGAGTGCATTAGGTGTTGTTTTTTTAATAATGAATACTGCTGTATTTTCCTTTTTCTGCCCATTTTTGAGATTCCTTTCTGCTTTAAAAAAAAGTATTTTTTTAATTTGGAAATATTTGGGTTTCTAAGCCATGTCGTATGGGCTGTCTTGTAAACAGTTCTATATTTTAGTTAAAAACAATATAAAATACATGAAATAGGGTTTTTTTTCCACATGAAACAATGGCACTTCCTTGTGTACAGGATCACCTTCCTAATCCTTCAACTCCCACCAGAGGATTTCAGGATTTGCTTCTGTGCAAGAACTCATAGCCCTCTTGAAGGTTTACTGCAAATATTGAGCTGGCCAGAGGCATCTTCTGCATTTCCTTTCCCATTTTAATTTGCTTTTCTTGCTCTTTGAAGGGAAAAAAAATAGGTTATTTTCCTCCAGTTTCCTCTCAGGAGTAAATTGGATGCTGAGCTAAGAGGAGAAAAAGTGAAAAACACTTCCCCAAATTTTTAGTCTGTGCAAATTAATGATCACAGTCCTTGCACCTAAAGGCTGAAGAATTTGTACCTTCCTGCTGCTACAGGGGATGCAATTTCAAACCCAGTTTGTCACATGACACTCAAATGATCTGAAATCCTTGTGCTAAAATCCCAAACCAAAGCAAAAGACAAGATTCCCACTCCCTGGCCACTTCTAGTGTGAGGAATTTTTCCACCAATGATCATTTTAGATGCAAGTTTAATGGCAATAGCAAATACTTAAAGGAAAAGTTGCAGCTTATAAGTCAGAGCAAAATTTTTAGTGCCATTTCAGAAAAACCCAAACCAAATTAGGAAAAATCTGATTCACATCTCTCTCCTAAGTGATTCAATTACTGAGTACAATTAATAGATTGAGATATAAATTATAATAAGCTGGGAAACCCATCTGAGCAGCTTAACAAATAAATAAATAAACAGCATTTCCAATTTCAGCTCCTTCCAAGCAGTGCTGCAGCCTGGACATCTCCTGGTGCCTTCTGCAGCAGTGGAGAGGTTTTTCCAAAGACTGTTAGAAAAAAATACTAACCCATGGCAAAGGCCAACAATCCGGACTGGGATGGGTCTGCTTTGGGGCTGGGTTTTGTTCCTGTGTGGTTGAAACCTTTCCAGGGTGACACTGAGGGGTTGTCCATGGCCTGGACCCTGTGAGCTGGAGGTGCTTGAAGGCTGGGCCTGATTTTTGGGAGGTTTCCGGCCGCTCCCCTGCTGGGGCTGAGCAGCAGAGTGGTTCTTCTGGTGGTGAGGACACAGCTAAACCAGAGATGAGGTTGAAATGTGAGAGCTTGGTTGGAGTTTACATCGCATGAAGGCAGAGAATACACCACAGTCACGTCTCGGAGATTGGCGCGGCCGCGGGCCGCGGGAAAAATTGTGCTTTGTCCAGGAATTCTGTGCTGAAAACTGCACTCCCCGATCAACATGGAGCTGTAAAACTCAACACCACTGCAAACATAAGGCTTGCTGCTGATTTTCCCCCTCGTTGCTGTCCAGAGACAACAACCCAGACCCCCAAAAGGCCTCCACCATTCCTGGGGGAGCAGGATGCCGGCCTACGCCTAACAGGTCGGAGCGCCGCGCTTTCGGATCTGAGGAGGGGAGGGGAACAGTTTTATTTCCCATCTTTGTCCAAATTTCCACTCAGGTTTTACATCCCACATTGGCAATCTGCGAGTAGAAGTGGGCAGGGGGTTCCCAAGCCCGTGCTGCTGGGCAGAGTCCGTCGCTGCAAAGGCCTTTTTGGTACGCGCGGTGAGAGCTGGACGCTGCCCCTGGCCAGGCCGCTGCTCCTGCCACCAAATCCCGTCAGAGACGATGGATACAACTCCACATATTTGTCAAAGAAGGCCTTGAACTCCACACGTCATGGACTTGGGTTAAAGGAACCAGAGTTTCCATCTTCCATGCTTTTTGGATTCAGTTTTGGATTTTTGCTTGGGAGTCGAGGAGTAGCTCTCCTGAGAATAAGGCAAAGGTGCAACCTGAGTTTCCTCAATAGGATGAAGTTTTCTCAAAACTGGCTGTAGTTTATCTTCTTGCTGTTTAAAATCCAATTCCACGCTAGAAATGGGAAGAGAAAAGCACTCATTAATTATGATGATAAAAAAAATTAATTAACCCAATGTCTAAGTGCTTAATTTATGGAAGTCAATAAATACTTCTTGCATGAAAGCGGAAAAAGAAGTTCAAAAAGGGACATTACAGAAGAAAAATAGGAATGGGATTGTTCAGGAGGGTTAAGGAGGGTCTTGAGGATTATGATGGAGGTGCTGAGAAGTGACTGAACATGAGAAATCCAACTTTTTTTGGTGGAGAAATGCTTTTTGAAGGTGTCCAGGCTCAGTTCTCCCTTCTGGGAGGTCAGGGTGGCAGCCAGGCACCTGCATCCTTGTTCTTTGGGGAAAGCTGAGAGCTTGGCCAAAAGCAAGGAGGCTGTCCCAGAAATTCTTTACCTCAGCTGTTCCTTGCCACTTTTACCATGGAGAAGATTAATTTCATCAAGTTCCTGTTGTATTTATAGACTCATATACATGTGGGGAATAAATAGATCAATTAAAAAGCAGTTCTCCTTTATAGTGCATCCTTGCCTTCAGAAAACAGACAGAAGCTGTAAAATCCCTGTCCTGAATTCCAGATACTGTTGCTACAAAATCCTTCCAGCAATTGAGAACCACAATTGAGATGAAATTCCAGGTTTGTGCTGCAGAGCATTTTGAGACCACCTTAAAACCAAAGGAACCACAGCATAAAATGGAGCAAGAGTCCTGTCTAATGGTGAAAATTGAATTTTGGCCCTCGGAACTACCCAGAACTTTGGGTGGTTTTGGTTGGGTTTGTGCAGCAGCCTCTGGGCCACGCTCTGCACTGAGGCTGTTCCTGTCTTGTGTAGAATATTTGGGGCTGGAAGGGGCCTTTGAAGGATTTCTGTTGCAGTGAGGCCTCTGGATATCAGAGGATGAATTTAAAGGGTGAAATTTTGGGAATTTCCTTGTCCCCCTCCACTGCTGAGCTGTCTTGGGATTTGCATTGGCTGCTTTTATTGTTACCTAAATATGGAGTTATCATTCCTGAGCTTGAGCTCACTTTTAATCAGGATTAAATATGTTTTCTGAGGTATTTCTGCCATTGCTTGTTTGGAGTGAACTGCTGGAGAAGTGAGATCTGCTTCCCCAGGTCTCATCCATAAAGAGATTACTGTAAACTTCAGTGTAAGCCCTGTCTGATTTAAGGAGAGCAGGGACATGGCACAGAACACCTGCAGCCATTTCCAGGGAATTCTCCAACAGAATCATTAGGGTTGGAAAAGACTCCAAGATTTCCAGGGGGAGATGTGGGTGGACATCACCTTCCACAGGCTTTGTCATCAAATGCCATCTGCTGATTTAGGTGGGGTTTATTTTCCTCTTGGGAATCGGAGATGCTGAGAGAAGGGTAAGGAGAATTTTGTGCTTTGTTTGATTTTTTTAAGATCTGGTGATTCTGACTGGAAGAACTCTGGTGGAGCCCCAGAAACGGGTGCTGGAAAGATGTGAGGTCTTTTTACATCTGGCTGTGCCTAATTTGGTGTTTGGTTTGAGTGTAAATCCATTTTTAGCAAAAGTTTTGTCATTTCAGTGATTTGGGTGAACTTCAATAGCAGAGAAAAGAAATGCGTTAGGTAAGAATTCAAATAGAGTATTTTACCCATTGCTGTATTTATATTTTATATTTATATATTATATTTATATTATTTATGTTTATATTATATTATTTATATTATATTTATATATATTATATTTATATTATATATAATATATAATTATATAATTATTTCTATATTTTATTCATTTATAATGAATAAAAAGCCATTTAGCCATTTCAAATCAAAGATAATTTTAAAAAATTTCAGCTCAATGCTGGAAGTATAGAATGGTGAGTTTTCAGGAGGCAGCTGTATTGGTGCAGAATCACATTCCAAGCCTACTGCTCAATATCCCTTCTTGTGAATGGAAAAACAATGTTATCTTCACTGCTGACATGTTCTGTGTGCTGTGTGGCTGCCAAAAACCACTTGGTTAGAGAAGTTCAGCATGAATTTAGTGGTGAGATGTGGATATCACCTCATTGGGAATGTCCCAGCACAGGAATTCCGTCAGTGAGACAGAGAAAATCTTGGAATGTGGGAGATGCTTCTTTAAGAGCTCCCTAAAATCTCATTTAAAGTGCAGCATTTAGTATGTGTTGTATCTGGTTTTGGGTTTTTTTTTCCTCAGGTATTTTTGGGGAAAAAATAAAAAGGCCTTTCAGCTCTGGCATTGCCAGAGTTCATTTTTACTCCTTTCAAACATTATTCTTGCAGGGAAGCTCTTAAGAGCTGCTGAAAATTGCTGTAAAAAAAAGAAATTGTTATAAAACCCCCTTGCTGAAGAGAGTAATTTTTTATATAATCAATTTCTATTAAAGATAGACCTCAAGAGGGAAAAAAAAAGCATCTTAGTTCTGGTCCATCTGACAGGCCCCATGTTATTGCTGCTGCAGCACAGATCAGCTTTCAGCTCTTCACATCCAAGGGAAATATTTTGCTTCTGAAGGGTATAAAGAGGCTGAAGGGAAAACATTTGTGTTATTTCAGCATTTAGAACTGTGAATTTTGCAGAATAATTGATTGGTGTCTATCAGCATCAGTTTATCCTGCATTGGAGGTGTTTTAATGGAATTGCTCCATCAGGTAAATTATTTGATTGCAAACTTACGCTTTAATTTTTGTGTGCAGAAATAAGACAAAGACCTGGTGTTTTTTTTGTTTTGTTTTTTTTTTTAAATCACATATCTATGTTATCTACAGCTGACTATTTTTACCTTTAATTTTGTATCAATCATATGAAATACTCCTAATCATGATCAATGACAGATGGCCAGAAAGGTTTGGGTTGGAAGGACCTTCAGGATCATCCAATTCCAACCTTCCACTGTCCCAGGTTGCTCCAAACCCTGTCCAGCCTTGCCTTGGCCACTTCCAGGGATTAAATTCAGCAAATATTCCATATTTGTAGCACTTCTTGATAGTTTTGTTATTGAGCTGTGTTCCTGAGCTCGATTGTGTCACCTGTCACAGCTCTGCCAATCCTGTTTGGCTCCAGTGCTATTTCTGTCCCCTCAGCATCTCCAGGTGTCCTCTCTCCAAATGACCTTTTCCTGAAATATCCTCCTGCCATGTGCCTCTTTTCACTTTCAAACTTGCATTTTGTCCCTTAAGCCTGCCCATAATAACTCCATTAATTTAATTATCCAGGACTCTCCTGTTCTCTTGGCATGACACACGGAGATGGGAATTATTTGCTTCAGAAGCATTTTTTCTTTAATAATAGAATCCCATTTTTCAATGGACTGACAATTCTGAACAAGCCCTACAGAAACAAGAGATGAATTTTAAATATTATTTAATAGCACAAACCTTGGCCTGACACATCTGGTCAGGACATCCGAAAGCTTCACTTCCCTCCATGTTGTTAAATATTGTTAAATTGGGAGCACTGACTCAGAGTTTTTCCATCTTTAATGCTATCCCAAATTCTTCCTCCAAACAGAGGGGCTGTTTTTATCAACAAGCAGTAAAATTCTGTTTGTGGTAAATATTTCTGTGTTTTCTCCCCAGAATCCCTATAGACTTACAAGGTTTGTAACCAAAGCTTCCCATTTTAGGGCAGTTGCCTGTACATCAGTGCTGTCTTTCGGAGGAAAACTCGGCCAAATAAAATCAACTAGCAGCCCTTGGATGATTTGATTTTGGCACCACCCTCATGGGGGAGGATTTTTTCCCCAATATCCCATCCAGCCCTGCCCTCTGGATGACCATTCTTTGTGTCCTGTCCCTCCATCCCTTATCCCAAGTCTTTTTCCAGCTCTCCTGGAGCCCCTTCAGGGAGATGAATTTTCTCTTTTTGGCTTTCTGTGTTTGACAATATATATTAATGAATTTACTTTTGCATGCAGGCAGCAGAGAACCTTTTCTAATTTAGTTGAGCTATGAGGGATTGAGAGCAGAATTTGAGGAGTGAGAACCATTGGGATTAAACATATGGACTGTGGGAGGGTTTGGAGCAACAAGCTCTGAGATATGGATGGGTTTTCTCATTTTCTAGCACAGTCACACGTTGTTGTCATGGATCATTTTCAGGTTTTAGCTGCTCATGATCTGTTGGTTACTGGAGAATTGCTGACTCAGAGAAATCTGGGTTCAGGATGGAGCTGCTGAGGCATTTCAGAGAATCATGGGATCCCAGAATGGTTTGGGTTGGAAGGGACCTTAAAGCTCATCCCATTCCAACCCCTTGGGCAGGGACACCTCCCACTGTCCCAGGTGCTCCAGCCCCAGTGTCCAGCCTGGCCTTGGGCACTGCCAGGGATCCAGGGGCAGCCACAGCTGCTCTGGGCAGTGCCAGGGCTCAGAATCTTCACAGGGAACAATTCCCAATCTCCCATCCATCCCTGCCCTCTGGCACTGGGAGCCATTCCCTGAGTCCTGTCCCTTCAGACTTTTGTAGTCTCTCTCTATCTGTATCCTTGAGATACTGGAAGGGACAATGAGGTCACCCCAAAGCCTCTGATCCAGGCTGAACAATCCCAGTTCTCCCAACCTTTCCCCACAGCAGAGCTGCTCTATCCTCTGACCATCCTGGAGCTGCTCTGGGCTCATCCCAGCAGCTCCATGTCCATCCTCCACTCGTCCCTTGACACCTCCAGGGCTGGAGCCTGCTCAGGTTCGGAGCGGCTTTTTCCTCTTTCTGCCTCCAGGGAAATTCTCCTTCCTTCCTTCCTTCCTTCCTTCCTTCCTTCCTTCCTTCCTTCCTTCCTTCCTTCCTTCCTTCCTTCCTTCCTTCCTTCCTTCCTTCCTTCCTTCCTTCCTTCCTTCCTTCCTTCCGCCACTTCCTTCCTTCCGCCACTTCCTTCCTTCCGCCACTTCCTTCCTTCCGCCACTTCCTTCCTTCCGCCACTTCCTTCCTTCCGCCACTTCCTTCCTTCCGCCACTTCCTTCCGCCACTTCCTTCCTTCCTTCCTTCCGCCACTTCCTTCCTTCCTTCCTTCCGCCACTTCCTTCCTTCCGCCACTTCCTTCCTTCCGCCACTTCCTTCCTTCCGCCACTTCCTTCCTTCCGCCACTTCCTTCCTTCCGCCACTTCCTTCCTTCCGCCACTTCCTTCCTTCCGCCACTTCCTTCCTTCCGCCACTTCCTTCCTTCCGCCACTTCCTTCCGCCACTTCCTTCCTTCCGCCACTTCCTTCCGCCCCTTCCTTCCTTCCTTCCGCCACTTCCTTCCTTCCGCCACTTCCTTCCGCCACTTCCTTCCTTCCGCCACTTCCTTCCTTCCGCCACTTCCTTCCTTCCGCCACTTCCTTCCTTCCGCCACTTCCTTCCTTCCGCCACTTCCTTCCTTCCGCCACTTCCTTCCTTCCTTCCCTCCCTCCCTCCCTCCCTCCCGCCCCTCAGGTGACACCTGAATTTCCCCTCACATCCTCCAGGCTCTCAGAGCAGCTGCACCATGGGGAGGTGGAGCAGGAATGACAGAATTCCACCCTGTGGGTGCCATTAATTGGGTGACACAGCATTAGTGCTTCCCATCCTGGAAAAACAGGAATCCAGAGAAGCACTCATCACATCAAAATGAGCTTAATGCACTTCCCAGCAATCTCAGCTAAATTTCAGCCCAAAAATCAGCCCAGCCTGGGATCCGAAGCACTGCCAGCATTCAGGAGCCTCTGAGATCCATTTTTCATCTTACAGTCCAGAGATAAGATGAGAAAATGTAAATTAATTAATGTGGGTAGGAAATAAAAAGGTGATGAAAATTGCTATTCTCAGCATTGAACCACCTGATTTTCTTACACTGTTGCTATCCTAGGGATTGATGCCTTATGCTCACTTTTTTATTGCCACATTTGTTAATTTGAATAATTAATATTTAAGTATCTAACCTTTAAAAGTGAATTTCTTCCATGTGGGCTCTGTGCTGCCTGATTAACTTTTATCCCCATATTTTAACCTGTTTGACCTCTTGTACTGAATTGCATTTTATAGATTCTGAATAATATATTTTCTGCTGGGTAGTGAGAGTCCACCTTAAATTAATATAAAGTAAAAGCACAGCAGCATAAATCAATAAAGGAGTAAAAAGTAGCCAAATTAATGGTTGAGACAGCTTTGAGTGATTTTTTTTTTTCCCCACAGAAGTGGAGTGTGGATTTGTTCTCTTTCCAAGTCAGAAACTGGGATTTCAGCTCCCAGAAGTTTCCCTCCAGCAGCTGAAATTTCCTTGTAAAAGCCGTTGGAAATTCCTGACCTTCCTGCCTAAAGGGAATTCCTACTGGAATTCCACAAAATCCTCCTTCCCAGAAATAATTACTGCTAAAATCCTGAGAATAATACACCAAATATTCCAGAGAAACTCCATTTTCTCCTTCTCAAGGATTAACCTTCACATGGGATGGGAAATGAAACAGGAGCAGGAAGGGCAGGTCCAGGAAAAGATAATTATGGAATAAAAGAGGCTGGGAAGTTTTCAGTCCACCTGGGTTTGATGTTTTTCAGAATTCCTACAGTTTCTGCATTTTAATGCAATTCCTTCCTAACAGCAAGATTTTACTGCACTGTCAAAATTGCATATTTACTGCCATATACAGAATTTTAATTAAAATTCTTCACTGTTTAAATTGACTTTGTCCTGGTAATACCACCAATTAAATTTCTTTTCTGTCTTTAAAAATGCCCATGGGGCATCAGCATCAGACAGAAATTTGTGTTGTGTTTGTAGCAGATGATTTTGGAAGGGTTCTGTGACCTCATGGTTATTGAAACTGCTGGATAAAATGATAAAGTGGTTGGGTTTTTTAATTTAATCACATTTTTGGCTTCTGTTTTAATTTCTACCTGACCATGCCTACAAAGAATATTTTTTACTGACAGTTTTAAGGCTGTGGCTGCTCTGGTGCAGTGAGAGAAGCTGAGTGATTCCTGGCTCTGGAGTTCCAAGTTCCTGAACATATTGCAGAAATAAGTGGAATTCTGAGGAAAATGAAATATCCAAATGGGAATGTCTTCCTTTTCCTCCTGATTTTCAAAGCAGCTTCTGGTTTTGCTAATTTGTCTTTTTGATACTCTTTTAATATTTCAGCAGTTTCCTATTTATTTTAAAAAACGAGCAAATAATCTGATTTTCCTTTAGTACTAAGAAATATTTATTCATCTCAATATAAAGACAAAATAATATAAAAGAGATTTTTAATACTAACAGAAAATTAAATTTAATATGCAAAATAACTGTATTCCCAAAAGGCTCTTCTTAGAATTTATTCCTGCCAGTATTGATATTTTGGATGCTAAAAACTCTTTAAAGCATAGCAGATTTTTTTTGTTGCCTTCTCCACTGTCTCTGGTTTTTGTGCTCCATTATATCAATACTCTGAAATTCATCTTGAGGGGGAAGATTTTAATTCCATGAATTTCTCCCTCACCTGTGCTCTGCCTGACACTGCAGGATGCACTTGGGTAACTTAATAATTCCTTTAAGATGCTGTTTGAAAATAAAGATTTGAAACAGCTGTAAATATTTTTTTTAGCGTTACAATGTTAAAAATTGAATCAAAATGCAAAAACCCACACAGTCAGTTAAGGCAAAGTGAAGGATTTCTCTTTAAATATATATTTATCCCTTAAGGGCATTATTTATATATTAATGCTCTTATGGAATAATTTTATAGAAAGAATTATTATGATAATACAATATTTATTTACTATTATAGTAACATATTATTTACTATTATTATTATGTAATTGTATAGAGTATTATTAATTATATATAGAATATATATTATATGTATATACATGGAAATGTATATATATATTTATATGGGATAAATTAATCATTTATTTATTTATTTATGTAGATATTTAAGTCTCTCCTGTGTTAATTGGGAAAACGAGCTCAAGACTAAGAACCTCCTGCTGACAGGTCCAGTGCCTTCCAAGAACTCAGGGATTTTTGGCAGCTTGAGCAGTTTTAATTTCTGTTCCTAAAAGCTGTTTTGCCCTAAAGAGGACTCGGGTCCCTCCCTGCAGCGTTTTCCATGCAAACCCTTGGCAAAGGAGCATCTGGATTTAATCCAGCCTGACTCAGGAGCTGCTGCCCTTTTCCCAGAGGTGTTCAGAGCTCCTGCAGGATATCCCAAGGCTGCTTTTATCAGTGAATTCCTGGTTTATCCCTTCTGGCTTATCCTGTCTCCATAATCCCCTGTGCTCCTGCCTCCCCTGCTCTGCTGTGCCTCTGCTCTCTGATTGCTTGCCTGCTGCAGGAATTCTGCTCAACTGGCACAAAGCTGAGCTGGGTTTTGCTCAAAAATCCCCTGCAAACAGGGCTTGAGGCAAATATCCAAAGGGATTCCGGCTGGGAATGGCAGCAGGACCTGCCCAGAGGGGTTCCAGCTGGGAATGGGCAGCAGGACCTGCCCACAGGGATTCCAGGTGGGAATGGGCAGCAGGACCTGCCCACAGGGATTCCAGGTGGGAATGGGCAGCAGGACCTCCCATAGAGATTCCAGCTGGGAATGGGCAGCAGGATCTGCCCACAGGGATTCCAGCTGGGAATGGGCAGCAGGATCTGTCCAAAGGGATTCCAGGTGGGAATGGGCAGCAGGACCTGCCCAGAGGGGTTCCAGGTGGGAATGGGCAGCAGGACCTCCCAAAGGGATTCCAGGTGGGAATGGGCAGCAGGACCTGCCCAAAGGGATTCCAGGTGGGAATGGCAGCAGGATCTGCCCAAAACATTCCAGGTGGGAATGGCAGCAGGACCTGCCCAAAACATTCCAGGTGGGAATGGGCAGCAGGATCTGCCCAGAGGGGTTCCAGGTGGGAATGGCAGCAGGACCTGCCCAAAGGGATTCCAGGTGGGAATGGCAGCAGGATCTGCCCAAAACATTCCAGGTGGGAATGGCAGCAGGATCTGCCCAAAACATTCCAGGTGGGAATGGCAGCAGGACCTGCCCACAGGGATTCCAGGTGGGAATGGCAGCAGGACCTGCCCAAAACATTCCAGATGGGAATGGCAGCAGGACCTGCCCTCTCTCTGTAGAAAAACTCTCCCAACTTGCTTTTCTGGATTTCATTCCTATTGAGTGCAAGAATGGAAGCTGGAAATTTCCTTAACTTGAAATCCTAACTGAGTAGAAATGAAGATCTGCAAAAATGTCTTAATTGGGATTTTTTTCCTAGCTAGTGGAACAAGGAGAATTCCCTGCTGGAGCTGTGCTGTTCCCTCCAGGCTGCTCTGGGGCAGGAGCTGCACGGCCAAGGGGAGGCACAGGAGGCTTTGGGTGTTTCTGTGCTTCTCAACTTGGCTGCAGAGCAGGAACAAAGACATTTATTGGTTCCTGGCCCTGCACAGAGCCCTGTTGTGGTTGGTTGTAAGTGGAGCTGGAGGTTTCCATCCTTTTCTCCTTTTCTAATGTGCAGTGAAGAGAAAATTCATAAATAAACAGCTCCAGCTGTTCTGCCTAAAGCTGGCTGAGCAGAGAATTAAGGAGTGAGGGGGGAAATCCTGCACTGGTGCCTTCATTTGAGTTTTGTCTGCACTGGAATTGGCATCCTGTGCGTTTTCATTTGTGCTGCACTGCCTGAGCTGCTGAAACCCTGAGCCACGTTTGTTTTCCCCTCCCCTGCAAACAGCCAGGTGGATTTTTTGGGACTCCAGAGAAGGAGGACAATGAAGCTGTCAGGGTGAAACATTGTCAGCCTCACGATGGCTTCACCTCATGCCCAGTGCCTGTTATTCCTTCACTGGACGTGCCAAAAAAACCCCAAACTGGGTAGGAATGCCAGTTTATAAAATCAGAAAATGAAATGGTTTGTGTTGGGAGGGATTTTAGAGCTCATCTCATTCCAACCCTTGAGCAGGGACACTTTCACTATCCCAGGCTCTCCAGCCTGGCCTTGGGCACTGCCAGGGATGCAGGGCAGCCTCAGCAAATCTGGGAATTCCATCCCAGCCCCTGCCCACCCTCCCAGGGAACAATTCCTGCCCAAAATCCCATCCATCCCTGATTTTACCCCAAAACTGTAGATGGGATCTGTATCTGGTTCTCTTTGCTTCACAAACCCTCTCTCCAAGTGACTTCCCAAGTCCAGTTGTTATTGCCATAAAAATAAATCTGAAGTAGGTACAGAGGTGTATAAAAGTAAAGCTGAAGTTACTTGTTGGCCAGGAAATCAGAAATACCTCCAGCAATTTAAAAACAAAGCTCACCCCTTGTAACACCTCCCATCCCACAGCTCTGTGCCCACAATCATCTCTTTGGGATTTAAATTTCCACAGATATTGAATTTTAGGACTGTAATGGAGTTAAGTTTCTGTTTTGTTGGTTGGAACATCAAGGCCAATTGCTGAGCCTCCCTTAGGGACTGAATCTTGGCTTTTTCCCAGGGAAAAATGGGAATATTGGTATTTTTACCCACCTGTAGATAATACATGCACTGTTCCTGCACGTGTCACAATTGGCCGTGTCCTGGCCGGTCCGATAGGAAAGCCTGCAAAGACAAGAACATGGCATCAGTAAAAAAGTTATTTATTTTAACAAGTTTTGCCCTTCCATGAGCATTTTCATAATATTCTGAATTTCAGGATTATTTTTTTACCTTGAATATTGAATACAAAAATCCAAACATTAGGAAAATAGCGCCAAAAATTCAATTTAAATTAAGAAATTACTTCTTTGGGGTGGATTAATATTTTCCCCACTTTCACTCTACCCAAACTCTGAGCATTAAGAAATAAATCAAAACACAAAATCCATTCCATCAGGAGGAGTATACAGACTATAATAATGCAACATAAGGTCTGTTTAGGAATTTTGTGCCTCTCAGTGAGGTCTGAAGATTTGTTGTAGGGATGTTTATGTGTTAAAAGGAAGAAAATGCCTTTGAAATGACATTTCCTGTGCTCCCTTAGCCTGCAGCTGTGCTTTGTCACACTCTGGTTTGAAGTCTCTTGCAGCAGTGACTTCTCATTTACCTGTGCTTGTCTCTGCCTTGGTCACTTTAATTAAAAAAGTGACTTTTAAGGAATGCAGGTACTATTTAATACATAGAATTTGCATTAAAATAAATATATTTCATTAAAACAGAACAGTTGCCTGTGAACATGGATGTTCTGGCATGCAGATGAGTTTAAAATGAAAATTGTTAATTCAATATTTATGCTTTGGTACTTAGATTTTTCTTTGTAAAATCACAAATTTAGACTCTTTTGAAGTTAATCTCAGTTTGTTACATACAAACAAATGCTGGCAACATATCTTCAGAGTTGTTTTTAGAAGAAGTGGTGAAATAATTTGTCCAGGGAACTTTGGAGATGTGGAAAATAGATCCAAGTCAGGATTCCTTCAGGGAATGAGGTTCTGCCTCCAGCCCAGGCAGTTCAGCTGATTGACCTCCAATTACTCAGGGCTGCTTTGTTTAACCAGGGGCATCTCTGCCCTTGCAGGGACAGAGCTCCTCTGCTGCCCTGACAATCAGCAAAAATTAAAAATCCAGCATAAAAATTTGCAAAAAAAGCAGCTTAATTTTTACCTGACCAAATATCCAGCCTATGTAATATCAAGTGTTAATGGGAAACTGCACCAAGTGTGTGATGTGCCTGTGCCCAGGATGGAGAACCAGCATTTCTGAGGTGCTGCAGGCTGTTTGTGGAGCTCAGGAAAGGACCAGCTGGGCCTGTGTCACTTTTCTTTACGATTTTAAGGATTAGCAGTGGCTGGGGTGGTGGCACAGCCACAGGCTCTGGGCTCTGGGTGCAGCTCCTGGCGCTGTGGTGGCACCAACACAAGTTCATGAGAGGGAGAATCTGCTTCTTTTAAGACTTTTTATTCCTTCTTAAAGCAAAATAGAAAGTGGAGTTCTTGCTGTTCTAGCTGGTGGTTGTTATTTGGCCTCAAAATTGCTTTTTAATCAGAGGAACATGATCAGATTACCAATATTGCTGATTTTTAGCATCACACAAAAGCCACATCATGGAACCGTGGAATGGTTTGGGTGGGAAGGGACCTTAAATCCACCCAGAGCCACCCCTGCCATGGCAGGGACACCTCCCACTGTCCCAGGTGCTCCAGCCTGGCCCTGGGCACTGCCAGGGATCCAGGGGCAGCCACAGCTGCTCTGGGAATTCCATCCCATCCCTTCCCCACCCTCCCAGGGATAAATTCCTTCCCAATATCCCATCTAAACTTGCTGTCATTTTCTGAACCTGGAAAATGAAATTTGAGATAAATTTCAGGATGTAGGATGTAATATAAAAGTGGATTTTTATTGAAGGCTTTCAGGGACAGTTATGGAAAGATGCCTACAAAAGTCTTCCATCCCAGTGGGGAGTAGATTTTTATATGTTTTAGGAAATTAGCATAATTGGTCAAAGGGCTTATTGGGAGGAGAGGTGGTGGTGCAATTTTCTCCAGGTAAAGTCCCTGTTCTGGAGTACTGAGCTGTACTTTATCCATGAAATTTGTCTTGAAGAGTTGTTCTCAACCTTGGTACTTAGAGAGAACCAACCTAGCATAGGGGTCTTGTGTTTCTCAGGGCTTGGAATTCTGGAATTTGTGCTGGTTTGTGTTTAGGGAAAAGTCATGCAAAGTTACTTGGTGCATTAGGTATTAATATAATAGGTTACAGAGCTCCAAATAAATGTGCAGAGAATACAGAGGGCATAAAAAAGAAAAAAAAAATGCAAAAACCAAAATGGCATCAAACCCACTCTCCTTGAGATGTGCAGAGGAATTCACACAAAGCACAATGTCCATTTGCTGTGCTCTTCCTTATGGGAAAACCCCACTCCTGGTTTATATTTGCTCTTATCCTCTCTAAGAGAAGCAATTCCTGATTTTCATTTCCCCTCTTCAGACCTTTCAGAAGCTGACATTCAAATTGTCCCTGCTATGAACCCGAGACTTGTAAAATGTTTTTTTTCCAAGCTATTGATCAGCTCCTAAAAGCTCTAACTAAAGATACAACATTTAAAACCTGGAGATGAGTTGGGGAAGGCCTTTATTTACTGAGGCCATAAAGAAGAGTCAATAGCTGCCTTCAGAGGGACGTGGCTCTGCTCTTTATAGGTAAAGCCATAAACACCCTGTGCTGGTGCCAGCTTGGGTTGGTTTTTTGTTTAAAGTTGTTTTCCAGTTGGGACATTTTCATTCATCTCTGTAGCCCTGCAAGCAGCTGGAACTGGATGATCTTTAAGGTTTTCCCAACCCAAACCATTCTATGATTTGATGGTCTTTAAATGCATAATAATTCTAGATTTCCACATACTTAAAAGCATATTTGCTGGTATAAGGCTGACTTGTTAAGCTGATGAAAATGAATACTTACATCCTTGGATGTAATTATTTAAAAATGAGATGATTTTTGGATGATGAGTTTGAAATCCTGATCTCTCAACTGCCACATTCAGCTGTGCTTGGTTTTAGCATCTTTGCAATTCTCAGTCTTCACTGCTTACAGTGATATATTCGTTTTCTAGTTGGATTTAATTCTTGATTAAATTTCCTTAAAGCAGTTTTTCCTTACTGAGTACTTTTAGCTTTTCAGAGATGATTTTTGCATATTTTCTATTATTTCCTTCTTTGAGTGATCCTGTTAGAATTCCCTGAAAGCCCCAAGAACACTCCATGGTGTCCCAGTGTTTGGTTTCCATCTGGCAGTTTCAGAGCTCTTTAGCCAGGACTGAATTATGTGAGTGTTAGAACAGCGTAAATTCAATTATTTCTCTAAAAATTAAACTCCTCATGAAAGAATTTTGTTGTTGATACCTCAGGGCTTTGGACTTTCGCTTTCTTGTTTTCACATAATTATCTACACAAACACTTGCATGGAATTCATCTCTTCACTCCAGCAAGGATTTCACTACTGGCACAGCACTGCCATGCAGATTTTAGGCAATGGGGTTGGTTTTCAGGGCAGACTTCCTGAAAAACAGAGTTTCCATCAGTTTTGGCTCCTGGGAATGATTTGGGAGCAGAGTCTGGATCCCAGGAAAAGGAGAGAGCAGAGTTCTGGGTGATGATGCTTTCCTTGTGCCATGCAGTGTTTGAGTAAGCTGCTTTTTTTCCTTCCTCCTAAAAGTAGTTTAGAAACTATTCCCATGTAGGAGAGAGACCAAAACTTTGTCCTTCGTTAGTAAACCAGTTGTTATTTCTGGTAAAAATAAATCCTTTCAAATGTCAAGTCTTTCACAAGGCAGAGTTTCCTACAGAAAATCTGTCGCCTTTTTGGAGAAATGGAAGTTGGGTTTGGCCTGTTGGGCTCCCAGGGTTACTCCTGGAGTTTCAGCCTATTTTGGATGTGATTGTTCTGATGTCCACTGAGGAGGAGCCATTGCTCCAGAACTTCATCCTTTTAACCTTAAATCCTGTATTTTCTGTTTCCATCTGGGCGTGCAGAGCTTGGGCAGGTCATGGAATCCCAGAACCCCAGACTGGTTTGGGTTGGAAGGGACCTTAAATCCCACAAAATTCCATGGGCAGGGACACCTCCCACTGTCCCAGGGTCCCCAAGCCCTGTCCAACCTGGCCTCAAAGGTCCTGGAGCAAGGATGGATGTGGTGAGCTCAGTTTCTCTGCCTGCATCTCCCCTTGGAAAGGAGATCTCATCTCCAGTTTTTCACACATTTTTCCATATTATTTTCAGGAGACTTTCATTTCCTGTCAGGTTAAATTTTTTTTTTAGCATTCTGGGTACAACCTGAGCTTAACCTCAATTAACACTCCCAAGCATTAAAATATCATAATGAAGAGCAGCCATTTTGCTGACATGGGCTGGCAGGAACTAAGAATAGGCTGCAATTTTCAGAGCAGCCCAGGGGGATTACACTCTCTAAATCCCTGTGAAACACACAATTTGTGCACCTGCTGGAGGCTTTTTAAAAAAAAAAACACCAACTTAAACATCAAAATCTTTGCATTTGTATATTTTTTTTCTTGTGTAAATTAGAGAGACTCCATTGAGCTGGGAGAGGGAAGCTTAGATCTGTGTATGCTGATTTTTTTTTTTTTTTTAATGGGCATCTATTAAAATAAAGAAAAAACTCCTAGCAATGATTTAGAAGGATTGATCTGTTAGATCTGGAGTCCCCTAATGGCAGGATTTTCCAGAAGTGGCTGTGATGGGTACAGAGCAGCATGATCTTGATGTTCCTCACACTTTTGATGGATTATTACCAGCAAGGAGGATGAACAGACTTCAAGAATTGTTTTTGGTTGATGTTTGTTATTTAAATATAGTGAAACAAATGATCTTAGGCAGGCAGTGGGCCTTTGAAGTGTGTTTGATGTGACAGTTCTGGCCTTGCTCAGAGGAAGTGCAGGCCCTGCTTCTCCTCAAGTCTTGGTATTAATTGGAGTTGTTTTATTATTTCCCAGAGCTGCTGAGACAACTCATCACACAGCTGGTTAAACCTACTGATCCCAGAATCCCAGAGTGGTTTGGCTTGGAAAGGGGCCTAAAACCCACCCAGTTCTGCCCCCTGCCATGGGAACACCTTCCCTAGACCAGGTTGATTTAAGCCCCATCCCATCTGGCCTAAGGTTGCCCATCTTTACAGAAAAATGCTTTAAAAATCAACAGTTGGGTGGAGAACTTCTCAAAATCTTTGTTTCTTGCTTTAAAGTATTACAGAACTGATAATTCCAGTAACTGTGCTTCAAGAGAAAATTGGAATTATTGCTACAAACATAATCTGCCTTTTGGCAAAATAAAATGACTCCACTTTGTCATGAGAGCTTTAGTTGTCCTTATGACTTGAGTAAGTCATTTTTCAGCCATGTAAAATGCAGAAAAATCTCTTGTATATCTTCTGCATCTTATTTTAGGTTAAAATAAATCCTGCTTAGCCCTAGAGGTTTATTCTGCCCTAGGAAAGATTTACCACTTTAGTTCAATGGGAAACTCATACAAATGTATTTGTATATCAGCAAAATCAGGTTTTTAGTGGATGAAAGTCTCTAGTTCCTTTAAGAACTTCAGATTCTGCTCCCAAACCAGGTCTGGGCAGGTCTAAACCACCTTGGGCCAGCCTTTGGCTCCTCTAAGGGTGTTTTGAAAAATCACTTTCAAAGTAGAAAAATTGTTTTAACCTTTTTGCTGCTGTGTTTTCCTGAAGTTGATAATTACCAATTAGCAGTTTGCATTTAGAGAGGGTAAAAATCAGGATGGATGTTGTGCTTCCAGGAATTACCTTGAGGCTCTTGTGGATGCAAACACGGATTTGCTCTGTGTTTTCAGGGTCTGGCGTGCTTGGGTTAGTTCTGGTTTTCCTCCTAACTATTTTTTCTGTTTTCCATGGTTTTGTTGAGTCTGTTTTTCCTCTTTCCCTCTGTTTTGTTTTCCCACTCAGAGATCACACAGGTCTGAGTGATCCCAGCTTTGTGCTGCTGGCTGGTTTAGTTAATCCTTTCTAACTAAGGATTAATTAACCTTAGTGAAAACAGTTTTCCTCTCTCCAGAGCTCATCCCATTCCACCCCCTGCCCTGGACAGGGACAGCTTCCACAATCCCAGGCTGTCCAAACCCCATCCACCCTTCTCTCTGAACACTCTTCTCTCTCTTCTTATTTCAAGGTTGATATTTCCGATCTGGCTGCTGAAAAAAATCCTTTGCCATGTAGAGAAAGTCAGTGGTGAGATTTTTCAGGCTCGTTCCAAGACAGTGGTTTGTCTTTTGCTGCATCCTGACAGTTGGAAGCAGATGACTAATTTGCTTTTTGAGGTATTTGCACTGTGGGCGTACGGCACGACTCCCACGACAGCAATTCAAGAGCTTTCACCCTGTAAATACATTTTCTATTATACTCAGGTTAGTCAGGGAGTGTTGGGGTTTTTTTAAATAACTATATATTTTAATAGGACTGTTGAGGTTTTTTTTTTTAATAAAAAACACAGTGAGGACAAAGACAATTATAATGTATTTCAAGGGAAATCACAAAGTCTTACAGGAATTAGGTGTGTGCAAGGTCAAACAATTTTCCTGAATATTTGTGCCTTTGTTGTCTCATCAGAAAAACCAGGAGGATAATTAAAATGTCAGCTTTTGGTGTTAATAACCACTCAGGGAATTTGCTGTGGTGGAGCAGCAGCTGCAGTGCTGGTGGGTGATTCTTGGGCCAGGCACTTCCCAGGTTATCCGGGAGCACATTCCAGCAGTGAGGCTGAGACGAGCTCTGTCCCTTCCCCCTTCATCCCAAATCTCTCCCCATTGTGGTTTCCCCCTGAGGGAGGATTCAGGACTGAATTTGGGGTTTTTACCTGGATTTGGGGTTGTTGCCTGGAGCCTCTGAGGCAGCAGCTCATCATCAGATCTGCACCCACCCATCCTTTCCTGCAGCTTCAAGGGTTCCTCTTCCCACTTCCCACTGCTCTTACACACCCAAATCTATGGGAGTTTATATTTAATTCTGGGTGTGTGACTTTTGGGAGCAGCTGGGGTGATGTAGATGGTGGAAATCCTTGTGCCCTCACAGCTCCTGCTGTTCCCACCCTGAGCTGAGTTCCTACTGCTGCCACACAGCACCTGGGATTCTGCTTGGCTTGGACTGCTGAGCTGAGGCTGCTCCCAGGAATTGTTTCTATAAAGGAGGGAAGATTGGAGAAATCAAAATCTGTGCTATTATTTCATCATTTTGCTGTGATTAAGATTTCAGTGCAAGCTCAAATACCCTCTGTGCATTGTCTCTCTAAGCCTACACTGGCTTCAAATAATAACTGCATCAGGCAGGCTTGTTTAAGATTCCAAACGTTGTGCAGCAGCAGAGAATTAAAAGAGGGAGGAGAATTGCTGGCCACTGCTCCTGGTGTTTGTGTGGAGCCAGTGCTTGGTGTTCCAGGAGGGCTGGACGTGGCACAAGGTGGGGATCAGGCACAGGTGGGACTTGATGCTCCTGGAGGTCTTTTCCCACCTAAATGGTTCTGGGATTCTGTACTTGCAAGAAGGATGGGAAAATGTACGTAGATAAAACCAAAAAATAGCAGGAAGGATTGGAAGTGCTGAACTCTGCCTGTTGCAGCCTAAACAGTACTTTTGTGTTTTCTCATTTCCTTGGATAATGGGAATTTGAAGAGAATCCACAGACCAGGAGTGTGGCAGTTGCTTGAGTTCTGTCCAAAATTCCAGGTGCCATCTCTGGAATTTCTTTGGAGCTTGTGTGGATGACAATAAAGTAAACAAATCTCTGATTTATCAAAGAAATTACCTAACTGACTCCAGGTTCAAATATTCCAGAGGGTAATCTTCGTTCTTAATGCCAAAATTTCCTCCTTAATGCCAGAATAGTTCTGCTGGCCTCCTGAGGAGTTACTGGACCACACACAGCTGTGGTTTTAAAATGAGAAAAGGTGATGGACATGGAATAGGAAATTGTTCCCTGGCATGGGAAGGAATTGTTCCCTGTGAGGCCCTGCCCAGAGAAGCTTTGGCTGCCCTGCATCCCTGGCAGTGCCCAGGGCCAGGCTGGACAGGGCTTGGAGGGGATAATGGAAGGTTCCCTGCCCATGGCAGGGGTGGAATGGGATGGTCTTGAAGGTTCTTTCCAATCCCAACCATTCTGGGATTCTCTGACACTGGAATTGAGGGGAAAAAATCCCCCTGTTCCCCCACAGAGTTGTGTCTATCTTCTTCTGGTTGGTTGATGCAGTGTAGAGATCATATTAGGAAAAGAAGTCCAAACAAAGAATGTTTGGAGGGATTTCCAGCCTCCATTGGAATGGCAGGTTTCCTTCTTGTTGACCTGGAGCACTGATCCATCCATGACATCCAAAAACCATCACAACGGAGCATCCCAAAAAGCTCAGAATTTTCCCAGTTTCACTGAAGTGTTTTACTACCTACTGTTTAACGTGGAAAAAACGGTTCCATGGCAGGGAATTATCCATCCAGCTTCAGAATTGCTCTGTTTGGCAAAGCTCAGAGCAAAAGCTGTAGGAGCTGTGGGGCAGTGTGGACACCTCAGTTGTGTTGGGGTGTGAGTGAGAGCGGTTCCATCAGAGACCCGGCAGTGACAGGGTGGGGTCAGGGTGTGCGAGGGCGTACTGAGCTCTGGAATCTGGCTAGCTAGTGAGGGGCGAAGGCCAGCACTCTTGCACATCTAAAGCTAGCTTCTCTCGGCGTCTTGGCTTTGGGCTGAGCTGGGAGGTGTCTCGGAGCGGCACGAGTGTGAGACGAATCAGGAGGCGACCACTTGCTGGAGGTAGGCTGTCGGTTTTATTACAGATGAACTAACAAGGAGGGGAAACACTCAGCAAATGGCCCCTGTCCGGTTTATCTCGGCTGTTTGAGGGGCCTGAAAAGGCCCGGGGTGGCCTTGGGGCAGCCCGCGTATCGAAGGACGAGAAGAGGCTTCAGTTCTTCTTTCTGGTTTTATGTTTATTAATTGTTTATCTAAAAGATGTTCTTTCAGCCTAACAAAGATCCGCTCAGCAGTCAGCCATGGGCACACTGTCTCTGCCCTCTCGGGCAGCCACGTATCTTTATACCCATTGTTACGTGTACAATATTTATCATTTTTCCCCAATACCATCTATTCTTATAGCTCGGTGTACTCTTAGTAATAACCAATCCAAAGGTGCCACCGTGGCCAAAGAAGATGGAGGAGAGGAGGAAGAAGGAGGAGGACAGGACACACCCCAATTCCTCCATCTTACTCCTCTAAACCCCCCTGTACATAAATCCTAAACCCTGTGTCTCACCCTCTAATTAACTAATCCCTTCACCATTCACCCGGTGAAGCCCTCATCCTTGTCGTCTCCTATGTAGGGTTAAAGTCCAGCCACCAGACACTTCTGGCAACATTCCAGGACTCCCGAGCCCCCCAAGGGGTCTCGGTGGCTCAGCACCTCAGGCCTGAGATCTTGAGATCCGACAGGCCCCGAACAGGGGGCAGGAGAGGGTTTTAAGGGAAAAGGGGGGAAGAAGGCAGGGAAACTCGGCTATCTAATAGAAATACATATTTGGAGGTACGAAACATAACTGATATACTAAAGTAACCAACTGTTATAAATCATAGGAGGGGCTCCGGGGCTACAGCCAACCATACCTCCCAGAGAAAAGAAAATTCTCGAAACTTGGGAGGAGAAAAGGAGTGATTGACTGACTCCAAGGAGGAAACAACTTTCACTTTATAAGAGAAACTAAGGGAGGAGCAGTTTCATTTCCATAGTAACTTAACTGGCAGAGTAGCAGCAGGAAGTAATACAGAAAATGGGGGGAGCAAACTAACAAACTTAAGAACACACCACAGCATCAGGGAGGATGGACACATCCCTGCCTGTGAGCTCCTCACTTTGGTTTTCCTCAGGCCGCAGATCCCAGCATGTGTGAGCTGGGAGGGACCTTAAGGATCCTCCCCCAAGTGCCTGAATCCAGCCCAGGCCTCCATCATCTCCCAGTTCTTCACCTTCCCTTTCCTAACTGTGCTGCACAGAAGCTTTTTTAAGCCTGTCCCAAATCTGGAACCTGGAGTAGCTGGAGGCTCTGCAGTTTGAAAACAAACCACCCCCATCTTCAGACAAGTCTTTTTGCTCTTTTTTTGCCATTTTTCCTCAGTCAGGATAAGAGATAATTGTACCTTTGTGCAAGCACGGGCTCAGAAGGAGGTGTCAATTAGGAATCAGTTGTTTCATCTCCTGGTGAAGGAACAGCAGTGAGAAATTTAACACTCTAAAGCTCATTTTGGTCCCATTTTTGCAGGCTCGTGGCTCTGCATTCTGATACTGCCAACAGCCAAACTGCAGTTATTAAAGGATTATTCTAATTGTGCAAACTTCATAATTCCTTACCTTCAGTCATGATCTTTTTTATAAAAACAGACTGATTTAGCAGGGAAACTCTCCTTGCAGGTGTATGATTTGGGCAGCTTGGTGACATTGGGAAGCTTCTGATCCATGGTAATTCCTACGGATATATTTAGCAATAATGTTGTTTGCTTACACTTTTTTTTTAATCTTTCATTAATAGGTTCCATCAGTTTTTTCCAGATTTGAATTGTGGGGATTTGCTTTTATTGGCCTTTGTGTCCCTGCAGCCAATCTGCTGGAGAAGTCCTGAACCTTAATTTCACTTTGAAGCTGCTGATCCTGGGCTGGAACAGGGAGGTGTGGTGGGGAATGACATTTCTTCTTGGTTTTAAAGTCCAGTGAATAGCAACCAGATAGAAATCAAATTATTTTTCTCAGTAGTTCAAATACATTTCCATTAAATTCTGCCCGTACAGTATATGCAGATAAAAAGCTGGACTATATTAGCAAAATAAGTTGTGAGATTCAGAACATTCCTAGTGGCATTTTTGGGGGAGAAAACAGAACATTAATACCAAGTAACTTTGCTAAAAAGATTATTCCTTTTTTTAATGTTTATTTCACATTCTGGTTGTTGTTAAGTGTTCACTTTTCCCTTTTTTTGCCCTCTTTTCCTTGCTGAAAGCCTCCCACCACTGAATTCCTCACAAGGACTGACAGAGAGTGGCTCTGACAGCAGGGTTATTGAAGAGCTCTCTATCTGCAATGTTATAGTACCCAGGAACTCTGAATTATTGCACATTAATGTTCCAGGATGTCTGGGAGCTGGGAGACTTTGCCCTTTTTATCCACTCTGCCAATCTGATCTGAAACTTGGATTATCAGCCCCAGAATAAATGTGTCCAACTCTAATGAAAAATCCCATCAAAAACATAAATCTCATGCTGGTTTGAAGGCCTGTGAAATGCTGTGCTCTGAGATACTCCTGGCACTGCTTTGGACATCCAACTCCAGACAGGTGTTAAGGGTCTGATTTAGAAAAAAACTGGAATGAGAGGTTAAAAAAAAAAAAGAAATTTAAGGTTTAAAAAGAGGAATTTCAGGTTCAAAAAAAATTGAATTTGGGGTTAAAAAAATTGGAATTTGAGGTTAAAAATGGAATTTGAGGTTTAAAAATGAAATTTAAGGTTAAAAATGGAATTTGAGGTTAAAAATTAAATGTAAGGTTTAAAACCTGGAATTTGAGGTTAAAAATTAAATGTAAGGTTTAAAAAATGGAATTTGAGGTTAAAATGAAATGGAATTTGATGTTAAAAAACCTCATAATTTGAGGTTAAAAAAACAGAATTTGAGGTTAAAGAAAACAGGTATTTGAGGTTAAACCTTAGTTGATGCTGGATTTTTTACCTTCAGTGATAGTGGATATTTCAGTGATCACTCTTATATCATCAGCTTTCATTGGCTGGTTGGTTTGGGATTTTTTTACATAAGAGAATTTTAGATAAGAGTGGATCCCATGGAGTGGCAGCAGGTACTGGAATAACCTCCATGGGGTTTTGGGGTTTTATGGAATAGTTCCAGTGCTGAGGTGTCACTGTGGGCCTGCTCTGCTCCAGCTGTGCTTGGGGGAGCAGGAAAAGGCTGGTTCAGAGCTTGGAAAACCAAATTTCTTATGCTGAGGGCAGGTAAATGGATTTTGGTGTCTTTGTGCTGCTCCTGCTTTGGGTTGAGTGAGCAGCACTGAACCATCGCTGGCCCAAGCACCACAAGGTCCACAAAACTCTGATTTGTGCAGAATTTCTCCTTTTTCTTGGCTAAGGAAGGTGCATCCAAAGAGATTCCCTGGCTCTGCCTCAGGAAGGTGGGTTGGTACAGTTTCTGTTTGGGAATGAGCTGTAAATGATGGCAAAAATACAAAACATAAAAAAATACAAAACAATGCCTCAGCTCCAGAGAGGGAAAAGAGGGAAGAATTGAGGAGGTGGTTTTGGGGATAATGAAATGAGTGTGACCATTTCAGAGATGATTCCAGGCAGAATGGATGGATGTGAAAAGGTCACAGCAGGAAATAAAGGCACTCATCACAATCCTCTTCCCAGGCTGTTCTTACAGCCTCCCAAAACCTGCAGTCACTCAGAATATGACACAATTTGTGCATCCCAGATGCAATTTGCTCTATTCTTTCTGCTTTTCATGTATTTATTTCTAGCGAGCTGTCTTTTGTAGTTAAGCTTATCTGTTGTTTCCCTCCATTTCCAGGTTTTCTCTTAGAAATGATCCTGTTAAACGTTCCCTTTGCCAGGGCTATAATTGAAAAAGAGGCAAAACAAAGCCCCAGAGGGGGAAATCCCAAGCCCTGTGCTGCCATTCCTGCAGCTCACCCATCACTCCCAAAGGCTGTGCTTTCAGAGGCCCTGCTGTGTGAACTCTTTTAACTTCCTTTTCTCCAGTGTGAAATAAGGATCTCCAGGTTTGGAAGGTGAGGGGATGGAGGTTGTTCCTGCCTTGATTTGCTCTGTCTGCCTGGTCTGCTCTGAAGAGCAGGGCTGGGAGCAGAGCAAACAAGGCAGGCAATAATTGCTTTGGCTCCCTGACTTGGATTTGCCATCTCTGCTGAGCAGGAGGATCCGTTTGGGTGACCTTGAGGAGCAGGGCTGGCAGAGCAGCTCAGGGTGAGGATGCTCCCTGCTCTCCCCTTCCCTTGGGTGCAAACCTCCATCCAGACACACAATGTGGGCTTGTTTTCTGCTCAGAAATGAGAATGTGAGGCACAAAACTCCCTTAGTCATTGAAAAAGATGCAATGGCATTTAAATTCCATCCATGACAACATCTTCGAAGGAGTTTGTTGAGAGCTCTTTAAATTCCTGAACCACTGCTGACTAATAGAGGAATGCAAATTAGCTCTGAAACAGGTTCATTTAACTCTTGTCTGGTGTGTAGCATTTGGCCTGGCAGAGTCAAAATACTGTGACTTGTTTTTGTGTGGCAAATTGAGCACTTTGTTTATTAAAATTGCTGATTTGTTGTATAATGAGGAGGGCCCAGATTACTGTTCCTTCCACGGGAAGGATTTAAAGGGCAGGTCACTGCTGTTCTCCAGCAGCAAAGTAATTCTGATTATGTGCTCATCTTCTGTTCTGTATTTCACAGATCTTTGTTAGCCAGGTTTTAGAATGATTAACTTGTATTGTGCTTGCAGCCCTGTCAGCCTTAGTGATGCTCCACACATTTGGCTTCCTAAATTCTCCCTCTGAACACAGACAAATATGTCTGTAAAGTGAGATCACTGATGATTTATCAGAATAAAACTGGAGCATAAGGCTGGGTTGGTGTTGTAAAGCTGCACCCTGCATCATGTAATATTCAATGGTTTTTTTTAACTCTGAGCTGGGACTCTTAATTGAAGCTGCAGCTCTGCACTTCCTTCATGCATGACTTAAGGCATCCAGCAATGTTTGCTGGGATGTAATTTGCTTTTTTTTTGTAGAAGCTTCCACACAGAGAGGTAGAACAGCCATTTTGCCAAGGATTTAGTAAATAGCAATGCACATTACACAGAATTTTAATAATGTCCTTTGAAACTGGGAGGGGGATCAAAGTTTTTGTGTTTCCCCTCCTGCTCCAGTGGCTTTCCCCTTCCCTTGGAGCAGAGCTGAGTGCTGGCTGTTGTTGCTAATTGCAGATGATGGAGCACTGACATTTTCAAAAGCACACATAGATGATAGGCACCCAAAGGATGAGACTGCTGCCTTCAGAGATGCTGCTACAGTTCTGCTGGCATCGACTCATTTAGTGATGAATTGCAGTAATAGCAGTTCAGGACCTACAGCATATTAGTGAAAATGAATCCACTGAGCACCAGTCCCATGGCACTGCAACAGCACTTAAAGAACACTGATTTCCTTAAAGGCAGAAAAATCTGATTAAGAAATTTAGTTGGGGCTTTGTTTTTTGCTTTTGGTGTTTTTTTTTCCCTTCATATTTTTTTCCTTTCCCAGTAGCGTGTTATTTGTATTTGTTTCTTGTAGTGTGTTACTGTAAGGAATTTAATGTGCATCAGAAAAAGCAGGTGAGTTCCATAAGTACAAAACATCTCTTGCTGTTCTAGCAGATGGAAGATGCTACAATAAACAGTAGAACTGCTTTAATTTCTTCATCTAAACTGACCTAAAACCTGATTACAACAGGAAAAAAGCTCAACATGGTGGCACTGAGGATATATGTAATAGTTTACACAGGGTCTGTGGCAAAGATGGTGTAGGATGAATGCAGCAATTGGCAGGAATTATTCTAATAGAAGGATGGGGCAGCCTATTATTGCAGGAGTTGTGTAATTTGAGGGAGCTGGGGATAAAGACAGGCTGGGTGTTAATGATGTGTTGGTGTTTGCAGGAGAACAGAGTGTTCTCCCAGCTCTGGAGAGAGCCATCGCTGCGGAAGGTCCCGAGCACAAAGCTGTGCAGTCTCCTTCCAAATCATCCACAGCCACCAAATCAGAAGGCTCTGGAATGCAGGGATGTGAAAATGTGTGAGTGTGCATCTCCCTCCTTCTCCTTCCCTGCCCATCCTGCATGCCCAGCAGGTCTGGGACGTGTCTGGGACGTGCAGGAGCAGCCAGAGGTGGCTCCAGGTGTAAAGCAGCGCTGCTAAATGGGCTCTTCCTGGTCAGATGGAGCCTTGCAAACTCCATACAGAGCCTAAGAGGCTGTAAAGATATTCTAAACTGGGATTTATGGATAATTTCACCATTTTAGGGCTAATACAGCTTTGTAAGGCTGACAGCTGCAGAGGAATTATCTGAAGACAATCCTGGATAGTTTGGCCAAGATCTGTTTTGTGCCAAGGGCAGGGATGCGCTCCTGACGTTGGCGGCATTAACAGCTCCGCTCTGTCAGGGCAGTATAAAGTCTGTTTTTATTGTGTTTGTTGCACCTGTGGCTGTACTGTCCTTGGGAAGGGATACAATCTGGATTTGTAATTGTGTGGAGGAAGCAGAGTATTTATAGCAGGTGGCTCTGATGTGGGTGTTTGTGCACTCAGGGTTCTTGACGAACGGGTGATGAGTTATGATGATGAAATAGTTTTCTGTGTTTTGTGATTTGAAAAGCAGCTTGGCACTTCTTGCCAAAGCTCCTGCAGTTTCTCTAATTTAAGAAAATCAGGGGAGTTCTTTTTTTTAATAATAATTTTTAAAAAAATTGAGTTATAGAATTGTTTCGGTTGGTAAAGATCTTTAAGATCATTGAAACCTGTGTGGCTTTCAGGCCAAGAAATGTCCCAGTCTGATTATCCAGGACTTGATAAGGTCCTTGATATTGATAATTGATAAGGTTATAAATAATAATACTAGCTAGCTGTAAAATAAACTAACAGCACAATGGCCGTGCTGACAGCAGGATCCAACAAAGATGACTTTTTAATGCCAGATATGTTGAGTTTAAGGATTCACATGATTCCTACATTCCTAAAGAAATTTAAATTAAAGATGCACCTTTCTGACTTGAACAAAAGCAGGTGCTGCTTTTGTAGAATGAGCTGCTGTTTTCTTAATTTTAAAGCCCTGATCTCTTCTGGCAAATTATGATTTAACTACAGAAGTATTTCAAAACACACAAACAGCGCACATACATTTTCAGGTATGTTCACTGAATAAAGATGAGGGAACTAAGGCGAGTCAGTCTGCAAAATATTGATTAAGGTGATAAAAGATGGGTTGAACTGTCCAGGTAAAGACTAAAGGTTGTACTGAGTTACAGTTCAGTACTTGTAATGCTTTATAGGTTAATTTAAATAATGAAAGCTAGGGTTAAACTCAATTTTGTTTCTTTCTTCTTGGGTTTGTCATGTTTAGGGCTGTGTGAAAGTTATGAAAAAGACATTGATATTCAAAGTTTTCATTTCATTTCCTTCTGATAAAAATACCATGAAAAATTCAGGTGAAAGGAAACCAGAAGAGATTCATATGCCATTAAGGGAATTACACTGGGAGTTGTAATAATATCCCTTAATCTTAAAAAGGTAAGTCTCTTACAGAATTAAGGTTTTGCTGCTGCTTTTCATGCCATGTGAGGAATTATGGCTAATGCAAGTTGCTGATGTGAAAACATCCTCGCTAATCCTGTTTGGAGAGCGGCTCGTTCTGTGCTCCTTAGAAAAGGCACAGGAAGATGTATTATGGGCCTTTCGTTAAATAATTACTTAATTACACCCTGGGACTGGCAGATAGCAATCTGAATGCTGCTGGCAGGTTTCTCCTAAAGCAGCAAAACTCCGTGTGAGGAGCGCCACGTGCGTGGTGGCAGGGATGCGTTGGCATCAGCAAACTCAAGGTGGAAAAGACATTTCAGTCAGCTCATACTCATTAAAAAAAGCTTCTACTCACCCTTCCCTGTGAGCTTCTCCCTTCTCTAGCTCCTGTATAACACCCAACAACACTTTGATGGTCTCCTGACTAGAGCTGATCAGGTTCTCCATCATCTGAAGCTGCGCTTTCAAGTCCACAACTTCGGTGTGAGGCACGATTTGTTGGCATTCCTGGCTCACGGCCACGGCCGTCCGGCAGGGCTGGCTCTCCTCCATGGACGCCACGTTGACCTGCAGGCTCTGGTCACTACATTCGGGGGCCGGGCACTGCGCCCGCGCCGCGCACGCTCGGGCATCTCCGGCCGGGGGCTGCACCCCGTTCAGCTGCACCGTCCTCTTGTCGTCCTCCTCGGGGCACGGCCCCCAGTCGCCCAGGCCGGGCAGGTCGGGCTGCGAGGCCGGCAGGTAAACCGTGGCCACCTCAGTCTTGAAGACCCTCCCGTGGAGGGGCTGGGCGGCCTCGTCGCTCCCCAGCCGCGCCGCCGCCGCTCTGCCCCGGCTGGAGGGCCGTGCCGGCTCCTCCTGGCCGGGCTCGGCCAAGTTGGGTCGAGGAGGCTCTTTGGGAGAACTGTGCAAACTGCTGCTTTTCCAGGCCTCGGCGCCGTTGTCGTGCGCGGCGCGCTCGGAGATGTGGGAGATGAACTCGGCCGTCTGCAGGCTGCCGGCCTTCCTGCCCCAGGCCGCGGCCTCGCCCACGCCCCGGCCCTCCCTGTCCTTCACCTCGATCAGGAACCCGTTGTTCTCGCTCGGTAACGTGTCCACGGTCGCGGCGCTTTTCAGAATATTCCCTTTTTTCCGGTCCAGAGGGAAGGTCTGGTAGCACTTTTTGAGATCAGGGGAAGTCTGGACTCCTGTGCTCTTGGTGACGTTGGGGATGGACCTGCGGGCGGGCACCGTCATGTACTTGCGGTAGGCCGTCTTGTAGGAGATGGCCTTGGCCTCCTTCTTGTCGGGGTCCTGCGTGGAGGAGGTGGAGAGCTGCTTGTCCCTCTGCTCGTTCTGGGCCTCGCAGATATCCTTGAACCTCACCTGGAGGGCTTTGTTCCGTTTCTTGATCTGCCGGTTGGGATCCAGCGCATATTTCATCTCCAGCGCCAGGGAAGCCGCGGGCTCGACGTCGCTGTCCGAGGCAGTGAGTAAGCATTTGCTGGGCTCCTTACTCACCATGATGCCTGCAGCCAAAAACAGTGCAAAAAGCCTCATGTTACAACAGAAATGTTACTTTTTCCCCTGAGGTTTCTGCAATATTTAAGCCACGTTCCTGTGATCCCACTGAAATGGATGTGACTCGTGGCCGATGCACTTGATTCCGTCAGGTCACAGCCCTTGGTGATTTTTTAGAGATTTGTATCTTAATCATGTTATATCTCAATCTGTTATGAATACCTGCTCCTCAGAGAGGAGGTTTCCTGGTGCCAGAAGTTATTCTACAACAATTTCCCCAGGATAGGACAGTGGCTCTCATGCCAGGGCTTCCCAGGAAGCAATTTCCTTCAGGAATATGAATTTTCTCTGAATTTACCTGATAGTTAGTAAAAATTACAGGGGAATTGAAAACCAGGTGTCTTTGTCCAAGTGAAGAAAAGTTGAGAGCTCTGCCCACCCTTAATTCTCCTTTAATGCAAATGTTTAGCAGCAAGAAGTGTCCAACTGGCATTATTTTTGGAGTGTGCTTGCTTACCAAACACGTTTCTGCTGTGTAATGCATTCAGCATTCTTTGCAAGGATTTAGTTGGTCGTTAGAGGTGTCATTATTTGGATTTTTATAAAAAAATTTCCACATGGCTAAAACTAAATACAGATTAATTATTATTAGCAACTTGTTGGTAGTGCTGGGTGCGTAGAATTTGTGAATTAGTGAAGTTTTGGAGGAAGTCAGCAGTGCATCAATTAAGGTTTTACTTCAAATGCAAAACAACTCATCCTTTCCTAGAAGCAGTAATGTGCCTTTATGATACAGCTGCTTGTCCCAAAAAATCCTTAAGCTCTAAAAACCTCCAAACCTGTGATGAATCACAGAAATTACTTATCTGCCATTGAAATACAAGCTCCTCCTCGAGGAGGAGAAGATGCCAACTGCTTAATACAGCATTTACCCAAAAAAACCCCAAACCCCAGTGGTTGTACAGATCATAGGAGATCTGGAGTGGCTGCATAATTAAGATTTCATTTTTACACCTCATTTGAAGTTGTAATTTTTACTTTCCTGTTGTGCAAATTTCTCCCTGAGACTTGCTGAATTACCAAATTCCCACTTAATCCAAACATTCTGCATATATCTCCTGCTGAAACCCTCAGAGGGACTCGGGAGTATAATGTAAAACAAGTAAAGGGACTTTCAGGTGTACTTGAAATATGTTTTTAATTAAAATTCCTTTGTCTATTTAATAAAATATGTGAAACTCTTGAAGAGTTAAGTGCCATAATAGCATCTGTTTTAGAAAGCCCACTCAAGGGCACAAGGGAATGAATCCTTGACTAGTCTATATTTAAAGTAAGAAAGCTTAATGGGGAAATAATTTTCAGTGGAAAACTGAATGTTTATGAGGTTTAAAAGTGAAAGTAACACTCCCCTAAAGACACACACAGATGTGCATGGCGCAGAGTCCAAGGTTGGACTTCTGGGTCAAAAATCTCACGAAAACGTGTCATTACTTAATGTTTTTTTCATGTTTTAATTCCCTGGCCCTGGTAATTTGTGAAGAGGGAACTGAAATATTCCAGAATCCCCCTAGTTTGCCTTTTTCTGTGTGATTTGTGCTGCTCAGGGAGTGGAGAGGGAGCAGCAGTCGTTGGAGAAGGGGAAGAAGTTTTTCTGTGACTCTGATGTAGTGCAAAGTCTGTAGAAGAAGCAAAAAGAAGAGAAAATTCAGGACAAAACCACTCAAATAATGGAATCTGAGATTGCCAGATCCCAGTTTCCTACTGGTTATTTTATACATACAAGCCTAGGATCTGATATACCAAGGTGACCAAGTCCCTGTTTTGGAGGAAAAGAAAGAATAAAATGGAAATTCTAAGGGGGGGTTGAAGATAAAAGCAGAGTAGTGGGTAGGATCAGTTATCCCTGTGCCCTAACACATGAGGGACAGATTTTGAGGGGAATAAATCAACTACATTTGAATGTCAGGAATTTTCTGTTCTAGTGAAGAAAGTGCTGGCTAAGATACAAACCTGGTCCTTTAGCTTGCAGCTGGACCACATTAAAGTCTATTGTAAAAACTGCTGTTGAACCCCAAAACTGCACTTCAGAATTCCATGAAGCAAATTTTCCACAACAGTCCGGTAAATGAATGAGTTGACCAAAAAACCCTAAATACAAGAGCATAACAGCCATTACAGCCATTAGTTCCAAATCTGCCAGTGGGAGTTTCTGAGCTCCCAAGAAACTGTGGCAAAAATGAAGTCCTGCATTCACAAAGATCTGAAATATTCAGTAACTGTGTCTGTTTTTACCCAAAAAGACTACAAAAATTGGCTGTTAGCTCTGAAAGTCACCATCTCTTAGGATTCCTTGGAGTTGTCAAAGTGAGTTTTTGGGCACTTGGTTATTTGACAGCAGGATCCATTAACATGCAATTTATTTTCAAGTATTGGCTTGATATTTCATTAGTGTCTGTGATCTGTCTCAATTTTCAGATTATTTTACCTCCCACACAAATCCCATCATTTTGAGGGGCTGGGTTTGTTTGGGATGACTTCCCATGGAATTCATGGATTCCAACCCCAGCTGAAACCAGGAATCTGGAGATATTCCCCAGAGTAGATAAATGGGGAACTTCATTCTGCAGTTAATTTTGAGCATGTCATTAATAGCCAATAAATTGATTCTTCACCAAATTGCTTGTCTCCCTTGCCCAACTGCACAGGCCTGATTGATTTAGCTGATCCAGAGTTTTTTATTCCCACTAGTAGCTGGGAGTAATAATTTTAGAGATATCTGTGATTAGGAATGACAACAACCAAAAGAAGTCGATTTTGTTTTTGAAGCCTTGCTCGGATCCTGGTGTCTCTGAGGGGAACTCTGTGCTCAGCTGATAAAAGAACAGTTGAGGAAAGAGTCAAGTGAGTTAAACACTTCACAGGGAAGAGTTGATAAAATATTTCCTGTTTGGTTTCATTTTTGGTTTGGACAAAGTGTTGCCTCCTATTTTGCCTTATTTAGGCACTGCCACAGTGTTGTCTCTGCAGGGTTTTTGGGTATTTGAAGAAACTACTGAGCTGGAGTTCCTCAGTTTATGGCTCGTGCTGTCAGGGGGGTAATAAAACCTTTGGATTTGAATTTTATTTGCAGATGCCAATTACATGCACATAATAGACTTCAACTTTTTATCTGTACTTACTCCAAACAAAGAGCTGGTTTGCTAAACTAAATATTTAAGTAATCACAAGCTCAGTTTTTCAGTTTTTAGCCTTGATTTTTTTATAAACTTCTCGCTGATTACCCTTAAGCAGCATCTCTCTATGTCTGAATATGGAAATAAACTAATAATAATAATAATAAGTGATGCACAGGGAAGCTTTGAGTGGGTATAAAATGTTTGGGTAATGATGGAAACCATCAGTTAGGTGGCACAAATCTTTGCAGGACCTTCACTCTGCATCCCAAACTCTGCAGAGTCACTGCCCTGGGAGGAGAATTACAGTGTGGAATTTCCAGCCTGATTGGTTAATGAGGGGAGAGGAGATCTGAACTCACCTTGCAATTTCCATTTTATCTCTGTCAGTTTTATGACACAGAAGCAGATTCAGGGCGTGTTAATACGCAGAGTGGGCTTAAACTTTGCAGGTTCCAAATGCAGATGAAAGGCACAGATTTCACTTTTGGGTTTCCAGAGCAAGGGAAGGCTTTGGAGGTGCAGCTGGAAACATCTGTGCACGTATTAAGAGCACACAGGAATTTGTGGATGGATGGATTGGCTTAAAATAATGCAGGGAATTGCAAATAATTGGCTTTTTGCACGGAAAGTGGGAAGTGATCTGCAGCATCTTTAGGCTTCTGGAAAGTTCCAGGCTGGACATTCTCCTCAGAAATCCTCACTGCCTCAGATAAAATTATGTCTTAAACTCCCCAAGTCCCAGGTTCTCATCAAACAGGAGGACTTAAACCACTTACTTTTCAAAAACTATTTGATGTCTATAAGTCATAAGTGTATCCATGAAATGTTTATCCAATTGTACTGTTAAAAATAAAGAGCAGAAAGAAACTCAGGTTTACTTCGTAGAAACAAAGCCAGAATAAAAACCTAATGTTAATTTTAAATATCCCATACATTTTGACTTCATTAAATGAGTATTTATATTCTTTTCAAAGGAATCTCATTGTTAATTATCTGACAGTGTTATGTTAGAAACTTTAAAATTATTTAGTATCATTATAAAAGTAATGTCCAGTAAAAAAGATTGTCATGATAAAACCATTAGGAAATATGAATTATCTTAGGCAGTTTTAAATTACAGAAGTTATTTGCAGAAACTTTGCCTGTCTTAGGAAATTTTGCAGGGTTTTAATACAAAATGACTGAGGAGAAATTCTGACTTCCAGATAAATCTGGGGATTGCAGGTATTCCCAGTTTTTAGAGGATAAAAAATACTGATGAGAGGATTGTTAGGAGAACTGCTGGGGTAGCCCAGCCTGTCTTTATTTCATCACAGAATCGTTCATGTAGAATAACAGACTTAGCAGTGCTGCTAAATGTCAAACCAGTATTTTTTTTTTAACTCTGTTTTGAAACCCTGCGGCACTGAACCTGATTTTTGTCTCTCTTGAACTTGCTTATTTATTGCTCAATACCCAAGTCATCCTTAGTGCTGCATTTCCAAGTGCCTTGGAAGTCTTCCTTTGGAATTATCAGGATCCTGTGGCATTGGATTTGTCTTTCCCCCCTCCCATCCATTGGCAGGCTCTGTGAGAATGATGTATAAAGTCATAGCTTATGGCTGAGATACCAAATAAATGCCTTTAAATGCTCTTGTGAGCTTCAGCCTCAGAACTAAGTGGCAACAAATAAAATGTACGATTTAATAAGCCTGGAGACTTTTAGATAAAACAGGAATCTATTGGAGGATAAACTACTTAAAATTTTCCTTACAAACCAAGCCAGTTTCCCTGAATGAAGCTGGTAGAGGCAATTTTCTTTAATTCTGACATCTCTGCTATGCTTTTGGAGCACAAATTTTAATAATACTTAGGTTTTGTTGCTCCCTATATTGTTCCATGCATAAAATTAAAAGGAATCCATTCAATGTGATAAAACTCGGGACAATAAGGGTTCTTTTCCCCATAACAGATTTTTGCAAGGAATAGCACCATTAACAGGAGATTTGCACTTGCACTAAAAGCAGTGTAGACTTATGGGGTGAGTTAATAACTATTAACTTCCCAGTGGAACAAACACAGTGTAACAAGACAGTCCCTGTGAATTCAGAGTGTTCTGATCTCAAACATTTGCTGGGATTTAGTGGACTGGAAAAGATAATGTCGCTGTGAGGAGAGTGATGCTGATTTCTCTCGCTGTGCTCTGCAGCCCTGGCTCTCAGGACGAGAGCAGGGAAGGTTTCTTTAGCATTATTTTGTTTTTTCATGAAAATCTGGGCAAGGCTTTGTCCCTGCTCCAGGGGGAGGAAGAAGAGCAGGATGCTGCTGAGGAGAGGAGAATCCCTAAGAGTTCTGCTCACACTGTCCTGGCTTGCAGGAGTGCAAAAGGCACAGGACTTGCACTGGAAGGTTTTTCATTTTTATGGGACTTTCTGGTAAATAATTTAAAGGGCAGGTTGTTAAAAACAAGGGTTTAAGGCAGTTCCTTATTGGCATTACTGTTGAATACTAAGTTTAATTGTTCTTAGTTGACATCAATAGGTTTTCTGGGTGTTTAAGGGGAAAAAAAAAAGCAGGCAAATGACAGGGAAAAAGCAGTGCTGCTCTTTAGCTTTGACCAACAGGGTTGTAAAACTGTCAGAGCTCTGCACAGAGGGAGCTGAATGCTGAGAACACAGAATCATGGAATGGTTTGGGTTGGAAAAGACCTTTAGGATCATCCCATCCCACCCCAGCCATGGGCAGGGACACCTCCCACTGTCCCAGGCTGCTCCAAGCCCTGTCCTGCCGGGCCTTGGGCACTGCCAGGGATGATGGGACTGTGAGACCTCCAGGAACTGCAGCTGGTTTTGTTCAGCAGAGATTTTCAAGCACTGGGTGAAGAGGATAAAGCAGGTAAGCAGGTCCCAGCTCCAGCTTCGATCCTGCATCCCTCATTGTGCTCTGCAGATCAGAGCGTTCCCTTGGGAATGCAGGGGATCCTACAGAAGGGAGATGGTGACAGTGACATTCTGGGGTCAGTGCATGTCAGGCATCAGAGCCTTGTCAGTTCCAATGCTTGGATCAGGGTGCCAGGCAGACAAGCTCGGGAGGGTGTGAAGTGTTGTTGAACAGCTCAGCTGGGTAATTTAGGTCTAAAACCTGACATCATTAGCAGGATGTTAATTGGGGATCTGTCTAGATGGGTTTCTGCACTCCACTGCTGGCAGCAGTCACCACCAAGAGCTGTGTCATTTGTCACCTTCAGGAGCACATTCCTGAAGTTTCTGGTTTCAGGCAGGTTCTGGTTCTGCTGGAATTCTGAATTATCCATGTACAGGTGGATCTGAGTGTGCTGGTGTTGGGGAAATTGCACAGATCAGTCTGACTCGTGCTAGAGCACTGTACAAAAATTCCCATTAGTTACCCCAAAAAGAGTTCTAGTAGAACAAAAAGCTTCAGTTGCTGAGGGGAATTGCAGTCCCTGAAGCTGCAGAGCTTCCTCCAAGCTGGATCTAAGATGCTTTTGAAATCCTGGGAAGGAAGAGCCAACGTCTTGTGTGAGAGGAAGTTGTCTTAAACTCCCCAAATCCCAGGTTCTCATCAAACAGGAGGACTCTGGGAGAGGGCTGATGGAAATTGCTCATTCCAAGGGACACAGTTTTGGTGCCATGTGGGAAGAACTGCGTGGGGAATCAAGAGGGACGCAAATACAGTGTGGAATTGCAGAGTACCTTGCTCCCAGGTGTTGTGGAACTGGGATAATGTGGAATAGGATTTTTAAATAAGCCTGGTGTCTTTGCTCATGGCAGGGGGCTGGAATGAGATAATCCTTAATGCCCTTCCAACCCAAACCACTCTGTGATTCTGGATTTTAGGATGGGCTGTTTGTGATAGGGATGATTAGGAAGATTATTAAAGTAATAATTAAAGACCCTCTCAAGGTTATTTTTTGGCTGGGGAAGGCACCACAACTGGCCACCAGACAGAAAATTTGCATCACTTTTCTTGTGGCTTTGTGTGCTTTTGTTACAAATTGTGAATGCAGGAATGAACCACGTTCTTGTCACCTACCAAACCACACGGATTGCTCTGGAATTCAGCAGTTTAGGCTCAGTCTCCAGAAGGGATCAGTGTTATCACTGTGAGCAGGCAGTTCAAGCATAATTTCTGCTGAATTACTCTCTCCAGCAGTGGGATGTTTTATCTGTCTCTTTGTCAGCTCCGTAGAGATATGGCTGTGTTTTATTTGCCGATGGCCTTGATACACAGAAATGTATTCAACTGATCCACAAGTTAAATTTCTGTACTGGATATCTCCTCATTCATTCTCCTCTCTATTTGCAGGAGAGAATGATGAATATAAGAACAAAATGGGTATGAACAACCAATTACTAATGGTTGGAAGGAGACTTTGGGCTTGTTGTAGATTTTGTGCTTCTTTACAGATAAATACACCAAAATTAAGGATTTTACTGAATTCCCTCTTCTCCCTTCTCCCAGGAAGCAACCAACCAGACCAAAACTACTTGTGATATGAACTTTTAAAATACAGTCCTGAAGTCACACACCTGCTTAAATGGGTTTGTCTTGGGCATCAGAGGGCCCCTGTTCCAGCTTTTAAAATATCATTTACACCATGGTTGGGCTTTATAAGCTTTGACCTCACCAAAATTGTTCCAAGCAATGCAATCACAGCCTTGACATGAGAATTGGGAGAAAAAAATGGAAGAGGAGAGAAGGGCAGCTGTAAAACAAGCAGGGAAGGTGGGCAAGAGCACAAACAAGTAACTCCTTGGTTTTTTTTGTGAGCTTGTGACAATTCCTGCTCGCTTGGACCAGATGGAAAGAGCTTCCTCTGCTTTTGTTTTTAAACTGCTTTAATTCGGTAACTACGTGGGCTTTATTTATAGGCTTGCTCCAGCAATCATGGGCAGGCAAAAATAACAGCAGCAACCTGCTTCTGCTGCCCATGGATGTCACAAACACGAGTTAAAGCTGGGGTTTCTGAGATGTTTAACAACTATTTTTGATATGGGTTGAGTCTGAGACCAGAAATCAGCAACTCTGGGGAGAGGGACACGGTAGAGCTCTGGCACTTCCCTGCCAGGACAGAAATCTGTTGTAATGATTTAGAAGTTGAGATCTGCACCTTAACATAGCAAGACTTGAAGGTCTTCAGTCTTTTTAGTCCATCTCTGTTTAATTCAGACTTTGAAAACGGCCCTTACTCCTCTGTGCTGCTCTGTATCAAACCCAGTGGATTTAGCTGGAAAAACTGGAGTAAAATCAGGCTTGGTGTCTTGTGCTGCTAAAGGGGGAGAAAAACGCAAAGAGGACACCAAATGTTGCTGTTTGATCACTGAATTGTTATTTTTACATGCAGTTCTCTTTGCCTGGGAGACTCGTGCTGGGATGTGTTAGTGGGAAGCAGTTTGCAGGCGCTGATCACCCGGACACGGAGCAAAAGCATGAAAGGGTGAATTGTTCCAGGAGCATTAGGGGATCATTTTCTGCCTGAACCCAATAAAACTGGAGCAAACAGCCTCAGATGGGGATGTGCCACTACAACAACAGAATGCTCTGAGCACATTTCTGTGTGGTCAATAACAATTTAAAATCGAGTGTCAATACCCAGGGAGTCGTACCTGTGTGTGTTCAGAGGTTATTCAGGATTTTCTAAGCAAGCACCAGTTTTCAGGAAGCTGAATGTGGAGCTCCCACTGAATTTACTACTCTGAGATTATTTTTTTCCTCAAAATATGCTCATGATTTCATTTGCAGAAAGCCTATTTAATTTGCAAACTGATTAGTAAAAATACAAGGGAGTACTGGGCTATAAAATAGATTTGTTGCTTACATGTTTTTTAGTATCTCAGACAAATTTTCAGCAGTTCTTTAAACTGTGCCTGTCATAAAGTAGAATTTAAGAGCTTTTTATTAATAGCTAGTTCAGATAATCACGTGAATTTTTTATGGGCTAAGATATTCTAGATTTGCTGTCATTTCTTCAAGTGGGCATGAATTATGGGACTATACATCCCTAGTTCTCCCTGTCCTGTGCTTGGATAAGGAATGGCCTTGAGACATCACAGCTCAAGAGCTCCGTGCAGGTATCCTTAGATTTTAGCAGGGATTTTTGGCAAGCTCACAGCTTTCCCTGACTGGTTTCCCCATCAGTCACGGCAAAGGAATGGCATGGCTAAGTTGGCTTTTAAATCCTGCAGAAGCAAACATCAGTGTTGGTGTTTCCTTGCCTTGTGCACAGTCCCTGGCTGAGTTTGGGTGTTTGGGTCCCCAGGCAGCGGTGCCTGGGGCTGCTCTGGGAGGTGACGCGCGCTCCGTGACTCGGCACTCGGGCACTCGTGGGCTCCTTCCCTGCGCTCCTCTGCACTGAGCTCACCGCTCCTCTGGCCGAGTTAATTAGATCTAGATTAGAATACAGGATATGCAGTGTGTGTCCCTCGTGCAGAAATGCTCTGTCAGTGCAGTGGTTAACGGGGGGAACAGGCAGCTCCTCGTTTGTGAGCTCAGTTAATAGAAGGGTGCATTGAATGCTGAGTGCTGGCCCTCTTGGTAAGGAACTGAACACTTTCTCTTGTGGTGCTCCTACCCAGCTGGATTTTTATGTGTCAGTCCCAGGGAAAAGCTCTGATTCCATCCAGGATTAGAATTATCTCGAGCATCTTGTTAAAAACACACATCGTTAATAATGACGGAGTCCTAAAGAACAAACATTTTTCATCAAGGGCATAGTGACATCCTAACAAAAAGGCCCTAAAAAAAGCTGATTTAGTATCAGCTTTCCCCATCACGTGAAGGGAGGATGCTTTCAATACAACAGCACCTTAAACTCTGGGGCAGGAATTTTGTTTTAGAACTGTTGGAATTAGAACAATTCAGTCTGAGTCTGGATTAGCAATCTACATTATGGATTTCTCCTGGAATCAGGGACCATATGCTACCACTGTATAGCAGAGTATCACCCTCCAGGTGATAAATTAGTAATACCTGAGCCCTGAGATATTCTCATCTAAATATGAATTTTTAATGCTAGGAGAAGAACCCAGCTTTTAACTTAGAACTGTTATTTGTACTCGGAGGGAACAGATAATTGTAGTCCAGACAGGCAGGCAGGGGCAGGCTGGTGGAACACCAAGAGGCATCACACCAAGAGTGAGGAGATCCATTCCTCTCCCTGATCTCCTATTTTTACTATTGGTCTGTTGCCTTGGAATTTGACATTAAATTAATGCCAGTCCATGGCTAGGACATAGTTGCATATCATGTGATTATTTTTATTTATTTATTTAATTATTTTTAGCTAGGAGTTTTTTCCATCCAGATTTTAACCTTGATACATGCAGCATTCCTGGCAGCCTGGTAAATCCGAGCACGATCCACCACTTAAGAGAAGGGAATGAACTCCCAGTTTATATCAGACTGGTTTGCCTTCCCTTAGCACTTGCCAGCATTCAGCTGGGGGAAAAAGAAATGATTCTCCGAGGCTGGGAAAAACAGGTCTTCCCAGATTTCCCGGTCTTAGAGCCTAATGAGTTAAATTCTCCTCCGTGCAGGATTTTAAGCTGCTTAGACACACAAGGTCAAAGCGAAGCGCTCCATTCCCTGTTCCGACTGGCGGCTGCGAGGGGGGCACAGCTCCCTTGGGACGGAGCCCTCGGGAGACGGTGACATAAGCAGGGAATAAATTCCCCGCTCGCAGCAGTGCAAGCTGTCCCTGTTCAGCCGGGGCCGGCCATCCCCCCGCCTCCCCCGGGCAGATCCCACGGAACTGCAGTCCTGCATCCCCTGGCTGCCGTAACTCCGTAAACATGGCATTAACAGCGCCCAGGTCACGGCACGGGGCTTTAGCAGCGAGGGAGGCACGGTGCAATTGCAGGGCTCGGGATGCCTTGCACGATGCAAGGACTGTGACTTTGGGGATGGCTCCCTGCTACCTTTGTCCCGTTTTCCTACGGCGTTTCCACGGCATCCCCGGTTTCTGTGTGGTCGGTGCTGGTGATGGGGGACTCGGCTGTGTTAAATCGGGAGAGCCCTGCACACTTCACTGAATAGCGGCAGCTTCAGTCCCCGAGGAGGATTTTTGGGTTTGCTGGGCTTTTAATGAAGTGCCGTACTGCAAGTTCAGCGATGAACACATCCCGTGTTCCTCCATCGCCGCTGTACGGACACTTCATTAGGACGGCTGAAGTTAATAAGCAGCGGTAGTTCCTCGCCATCAGCCATGTGAAAAACCAAAGCACTTCGTGCATCCTCCAAAAATCCTCCAGCTGCCCCTCTCCCCTCCCAGGCACCTCTGGAAGGGGAGCAGGCAAAGAAACGCTGGTATTTTTCTAGAAGAAAGTCGCGTATCGGGATATTCTCTCCTTATCTGTCACGAAAGTTATTGGATGCAGGAGCCGTTCGCAGGCAGGCACATACGCTATTGCATAACGCTGGCGCTCAGCTCCAGCCTTTCTCCTCATCCCTACGAAGTTTTCCGCCGGCAGAAGCGGCGGACGGGCGATTTCGGGGGCTCGGGGCGAGCGCCTTACCTTGTGCTTCCTCACGCAGAAGCGGCGGTCTGGGCGAGCATCTCCCTCCAGCCGCCGGGGCGAGCTGGCCGTCAGAGCCTGGGCGCCGGGGCGCATCTGCCGCGGAGCCGCCGAGCCGCCGGAGGAGCCGCAGCCGCCGCCGCCGCGCTCCCCCGCTGCCCTCATGGGCTGCGGCGGGGGCTCGCTGTCGGGGGGTCCCCTCGGCCGGGTCCCCGCCGAGGGGAACTTGTTGAGCGGGACCGGCGGGCGTCCCCCAGCCGGGCGGGAGCGGGGAGGAGGAGGAGCCGGGGGCCGGGCTGGCGGCGGGGGCGGGCGGGGGAGGTGGGATGGAGCGATGGAGCCGCGGTGCTCGGCGCCGCGCACAAGGAGGGGAGAAGCGCGGAGCTGGCGCTCGCAGGCTGGCTGAGCAGCTTGCTTTATTCTTTCTTTATTGCTCTGGTTCTCCTGCGCGGGGTTCAGTAATAACAGAGCCGGGCACACCGTCCCCGCGCAGCCCGGGCTTCCAGTCGCGCTACGGGAGCGATGGAGCAGCCGCAGAGTGGGTGATGCTGATCCATTGGGAATTTCAGCGAAGCGCTGGGTTAAAGCTACACGGCTGCCTTTTATTGGGAGGGACAGTGTTTAGGTGCTAAAGGAGTAGCTGCTCCCATTTGCTTTTAAACCTTGTATAAAATGGATGCGAGTTCGGAGTGAAGCAGTTTGGCAGAGGAGATTGATAAACGTGATCATCTGTGTAAAACTTGAATCACATCTTTCCTCCTTTTCTCTCATTTTACAGAGGGTTTAGCAATGATGTTTTTCACTTTTAAAAAAGCAAAAAGTTGGAAGTTAAATAGGTCGTGTGTATTTTACCTGAGTGTTAGACAGAAAATGCCATGAGAGGCATGAGAATTGGGAGTTGGGAAGCGTTGGGTCTGTGCTTCATTCGGAGATTCCCAGGAGTTTTGCTGCTCAATACTTTCCAGCAGGAAAGTGTACTAGCCCGGGTGCCAGCAGGTGTGGGCCACGGAGTTCTCTGTCACAGCAGCGCCTTCACCTTGAGGGTTATTGATTTAGGGGGTTACTGAAGCGCCCCCTGATTTGAACTGGCAGATGAGAGGGGCTGGACCAGCCCGGAGTGTTCCAGCACGGCCCCACAGCACAGCAGGCAGGGCCAGGCGAGCTGGGCGCTGGGTGAGTCCGGCCAGGCACGGACACGGTGCAGCAGCAGCAGCAGCAGCCCTGGCTCCGGCGCTGGGGGTGTTTGGGGTTTGAGCTGAGCAGCCCTGGCTCCGGCGCTGGGGGTGTTTGGGGTTTGAGCTGAGCAGCCCTTGCAGCGCTGGGGGTGTTTGGGGTTTGAGCTGAGCAGCCCTTGCAGCGCTGGGGGTGTTTGGGGTTTGAGCTGAGCAGCCCTTGCAGCGCTGGGGGTGTTTGGGGTTTGAGCTGAGCAGCCCTTGCAGCGCTGGGGGTGTTTGGAGTTTGAGCTGAGCAGCCCTGGCTCCGGCGCTGGGGGTGTTTGGGGTTTGAGCTGAGCAGCCCTGGCTCCGGCGCTGGGGGTGTTTGGGGTTTGAGCTGAGCAGCCCTTGCAGCGCTGGGGGTGTTTGGGGTTTGAGCTGAGCAGCCCTTGCAGCGCTGGGGGTGTTTGGAGTTTGAGCTGAGCAGCCCTTGCAGCCCTTGCCCATCGGTGCTGCCGCAGGGCCGGGGCTCCGCGGTGCCGCCTGCCCGGGATGGGGCTGGGCAGGGGACCCGCGTGGGTCCGGCTGGCACCCGGTGTGTGACATCCGTGGGCAGGGAGCCCCGGGCAGCCCGGCGTCGCGGTGAGGCTGTGCAGGAGCGATCGGAGCGGCGCTCCGCAAGCAGGCAGTCAGCAGAGGGCAGCTCCGCCGCTCTGCCTGTACCTGTGCAGGTGCTGCCGCTGCCCCTTCCTTCCCTCTGCTCCTTCTCCCCGAGCGACGGTGCCAGGGCTGTGCCCTCCTCAGCACCCGCTGCTCTGCCCCGGGTAGGGATTGTCACACAGCTTGGATCAGTCAGCATTTCTCATGGTATTTTATCAGATTTATTTTTTTTCCAAAGAACTTCAATATTGACCTGCTTATTGATGCAACAGCAGCCACCATGCTGTTATTTTTTTTTTCTTTTTATTTTTCTTTCCAGCAGTGCTGACTTGCTGTATTCCAGGTCCTCTGTGGATTTCTCTCTACGAAAATAAATGTGGTTTTTGGCTGCAGCCTGGATACAGACGTGGGTAAAATTACATGGTAGGGTGAGCACGTCTGAAATAACACAGGCTACTTCCTCAGAGCCAAGAGATCAGTGCTAGGAGATGCTGCTGCTTTTTCACAAGCTGAAAATGTGAGTTTATCCAGCCCATGATTACTGGAAGGAAATACTATAACTTGATATCCTGAGTGACTTGAAAGGAGAATCTGTCTGACAGAAGCAGCAGTTAAACATCATTCTTGTCTTCTCCATAATGATATTTAGAAGCTGTTGTCTCAAGGCTGATTAGTCTTGCACAGCATTATGCATATGCCCCACTTATAAACTGTACAGCATCTTGTGGAGGTTTTTAGGGAATTAAAAAGCACTTTCTGATGTGGACCAGATTCATGTGTAGCTGCTGACACCATTGGTGTATACAGGGATTTTTTAAATCAGGGTTTGTGAAGAATGAAGTGTTTTGTGATTATCATGCTTCATGTTACTGTAACAGCACATAGAAGTAAATACACTGGGAAATTGGAAATGCTTCATCACCCATTTGTCAATATTTTAGCCTTTCAAAATGCTGAGCATGACTGTTGCAGAGTGAAATGTAGTGTTGAAGAGATGCTTGAGAGGGGAGAGAGGGGTTGGGCTTCAGCCTGAGAGGGTGCAAAGAGAAAAGAGACAATTAATTATAGTTGCTTTAGGTTATAAATGTATTTCTCTCTCACGGAGTGTCCTACCCTCCCAGATTGGCTTTTTCTCCACTCGGGGAGGAGTGAGCCCTGCTTGGGGCTGCAGTGACACGTGCAGGTGGAAGTCCTGCCTTGGGATTCTGGAGGCAGTGAGGAAAGCAGGGCTTGGAGGGCAGTGAGATGGATTTTAGTGGCATTCTGTGTGGAGAAGTACAGTGAGGGGCCCTTCTCCCTCACTGCTAATTGCACCATAAATTCAGGGAGGCACCTGTGTGTGTGTTCAGAAATATTCATCACAGCCTGGTGTTACAGACTGCAGGTTTTACCTGACTTTCTTCCTTACATTCAGTTTCTGAGGACACATCTGGGTGACTGTGGGAGGGTCAGCCTGGCCTGTCCTCCCCTCACTCAGCTTTAGCTCAAGGACTGCCCCAGGAAATGCTGTGCCTGGGGGGATTTTTTTGCAGAGCAGCTGCTTTGTGGGATTATGCTCCTCTAGAACACGCAGGTCCGACAGTGGAACACTCAAATGTGATTTTCTGGAACAGTCTGTGAAGTTCTTGTGCAGGAAAGCTTGGATGCAGCTCAGGGAAAAGCAAGTGGCAGCCAGAGCCTGAGTTACCTGCCAGGTGTTTGGTGAGCACCAGAGTGGGGAGGGAGGATGATAAACCAGCACCAGTGGGATTTTCAGACCTATGTTAAGTAAATTATTTTAGGAGGCATAATTTAATTCCCAACACTACATGCCTGAGCTGGGTTCTCAGGGATATTAATTCCTTAGGACCAGGCTAATTTATGGCAGAACTTCCCACCTGCGTTGGAGAGGAAAGAAGGGTGAAGTTCACTTGGTTTGAAGCAGAGCTGTGGACAAAGTTGTGCCTTTTCTTTCTGTGGTCACTTGGGACCAGTGCTGTCACTCAGCCTTTGCTAAAACCAGGAATTTTCACATTGCTGAACCTTCATTCCCATTAATTAGGTGGTTATTTCCATGCCTTTGGGTGATAACTGCCTGGCTTTCTGGGCTAAATTGGTAATTAATTTATTTATTTCCTCCAGCCTGCCATTGGAACAGAAATGGAGGGATGGTAAATATGCCCCTCTGCTCCAGCTGAGGTGAAACTTGGCTGGAATTTCAAACAGTCCAATCCTGGGAGGTGCTCCTTGCTTTGGGGCAGGATATTTTCTGCTTGGCTGTGATGCAGAGGAAAAGGTCTCTTGGAGTCATTTGGCAGAAATTTGGGAGATTTGCTGGGGTGTCTTGCTCCATAACAAGTCTTTTCCATGAGCTTGGAAAATTCATTTGAGCCTCTGCTGATGTCAGTTCTTTATACATAAAGTGCTAATTCCACATCTCTTTACTTAAAGGAACATTTTGAAGATAAAGTGGATTTAAGAATATGTGTCTAATACCCATAATACCTGTGCACAGCTGAAATATTAAACAGCTGATTGAGGGAACTGCTCTTTGTGGGTTTTCTGCTCAGAGAAGAAAAATGCTGAGTAACCTCATTAGCTCTGATGGTTATTTCTGTGCTTCGTTGGGATAAGAATGAGCAGGATTTAGTTCTCTCTCTCAATTTCCCATTGTACAGATCATTGGAAGAAAAATATAACAGCAGGTCTCACCAGCTAAAGCTGAGATTTTGGGTTCCAGTTGAATGCTGTCTCATCAGGAGCCCAAATTGCTGGAGATGTTTATCAAGAAAATCTGCATTTTCTTGGGATAAGAGTGGGAGTTTTGTCATATTTTCACTGTGTTTATAGTTCAGAAAAGTTTCTTTTCAGCACACAGATGTTTTTGGGAAGGGAACTGAAGTGGTGATTGGGAAGCCTTGGTGGTTCTTCCAGAGGTGGGGAGTCTGAGCTGCTCTGCCATGGTGTGGAATCATTTCCCTGATAAAGATGTTCTCAGTAGGTGCCAAATTCTGGGTGCGTTTTCATGCAGCCTGTAGAGTTGGGAAATAAATGAGGGTCTGGGAGAGCGTGATGTATGAGCCCCTAAATGGCTGCATTTTGTTCATATTTGAAAGGCAGTTCAGGCTGTCGTCATTACGGATGACTTGTGCTTTTAGAGCCCTTCTTTTTGCATTTCAGAAATCCTTTGTGCCCATCTGAATAATAAATCACCCTGTTTGATTTGCTCACTGAGAGCAAATGGGAAATTACATCCTTGTTAAGATGTCTTGAGGAACTGGAAATGTAGGGGAATGTTTTTAAAGGAACATTCTGCCAACTTCGTTAATATTTTGCTTTATCTCGTTTATTTTATGACCTTCCCAAATTCCAGGGTTTTCTCTCTGACTGCTTTATGGCAAAGGGAAAAAATCCTGCCCTGCTTAAAAATAAAAAGCAACAAATCTGGTCGTACTTTTGATTGCCTTTAGACAAATGGTTTCAGATTTAAGCACCTAATGAAATGTGGGATGAGCATGAATTCCATCTTCAAATTCAAGTTATGGGCAGAAAAAAGGCAAATCCAACAAATAATGGGGTTACTTGCATCTGATTCCTATTTGCTCCTTGGTGGAATAATACATTATTTATACAACATTGATTTCATTAGATGGAGGATTTAATGCAACTTTTCTGTCAAATGGAGAACATTCGATGTTATAAAGTAATGTAAACTCCCAAAGCCTCAGGAAGGTTTTCTCATTTGAAATATTGAACTATTTAAAGTTTGAACATGGCATAAAAATCCAGACTTTTATGTGCTTTTGCATGTTGCCTTCAAGTTAGAAGCCCAGGGAGCAACCTGCTCCTGATGCATAACAGAAAAAAAACCAAATTAAATGAAATTAAATGTGTTCAACAAATGAAAAATGAAAATCCTACAAAATTATGGAAGAGGGAAATAATGAGCAGTGCAAATAGAATTAAACTCGCCATTTCTATTGGTGCTCTAAACCAAAATTAAGTATTTTGGCCATAATGTTCAGAAATGAACTCTTTAGTGTAGTTTCTAAAATCCCCAAGCAGGTGCCAAAGTAAAATTGCTCTTAATAACTTTGATACATGACAGGGAAATATGATGGCAGTGAATAAAAAAGGGATATAAAGAGGCAGTTTGCAGCATCATGGGCACCTAAAATTTAGCCATATGCTCACAATTAAGAGCTTCTCCTCCCTTACTTATTTTTTTTTCTAAATAAAATGACCTAGAAACTTGCCTTGTGCAAACAAGAATATGCTAAATTCCTCATTGACTGTGCAAAGACCTAATTATTTTATATATTAAAATGTCTGTGACTGAGTTTTACCTTAAGAAAGGAACAGAAGTTATTTTGAAAAGTCTGGAAATCCTAAAAGCCCAAGATATTTGAAAAAGTCGTGTTCTGAAAAATATGGGGAGCCTGATAATGACATTAAATGAGTTTACAATTGACAGCAGAGGCCACTTGAATTCCTTCTTAATCCTTGGTCTGGGGCTCTTCAAAACACAGTGCAGGAAAAATGGCTCTGTCCTTTATGGCTTGGGGACACTGAATTAAAAACCATTCAAAGCAGCACCACATTTTGATTTTCTTCAATTTTTAAACAAGTTCGGGAGTTTAAATATTAATACTTAGCAGTGGTTGAGGAGCATAATTAGCAGCTGCTTTATATCCAAGGGATGTCCATCAGTATTACAGAAAAGCCCAACAACTGGAAGGGCTGTGGGGAGGAAAAGGATGAAATCTCTGAAAACCCAGAAATGAAGTTATCATTTGATAATAATGTGGCACTTCCTCAATTTACTTTTAGGAATTCAAATTAGTGCCCTAATAAATTGAGAGTACCCACATCCTTCCCGTGTCAGCAGCCCTGTGCCCAGGCCTGGGTGGGGATGTTGCTTGGATGGGAGGTGGAGGCTGCTCCTTGTCCCCAAACTTTCCTTCTCCTGCCTTTGTGCATTCCCTTGTGGAGCTGCCTTTGCTGCCTGTCCCCGTGGCACAGCTCCCATCGTCCCTGGGAGGGAAAGAGAAATGCCAGCATTAAAAGTCCTGTATCTTATTTGTTTGAAATTCGTCTCCTGTTGGCTTCAGCTGCTGCTCCTGGTTCTAACACAGTAAAACTTGTGAGCAGCAGCTGTTGCTCCTTTCATCCCCACTGCTGTGGGTTTGGAAACCTCAGGAAAATGGGAATCCATGCAGGCTTCTTCCTGGGAGAATCTGGGGCTTTGTGGCCCCTTCTGAGGAGGGAACTTCTCCATCCCCTGTCGGAGTGCTTTAGGTTGAAGGGTGCAAGGTCCAGGTTCATCCCCTGCCATGGGCAGGGACCCTTCCATTATCCCAGGGTGCTCCAGCCTGGCCTTGGGCACTGCCAGGGATCCAGGGGCAGCCACAGCTGCTCTGGGCACCTGTGCCAGGGCTGCCCACCCTGCCAGGGAGCAATTCCTTCCCACAATCCCATTAACTCTGCCCTCTGCCAGTGGGAAGATAAAGGTCTCTCTCCATCCTTCTTCCAAGCCCTATTTAAATACTGAAGGCCATAAGAAGTTCTCCTTGGAGCTTTCTCTTCCCCAGGCTGTCACTTTGGTGGCCCTTCTCATTCCTTCTGCCATTGATAATGTCCCCCTCAAGCTGTGGAGGCTCCATTTATTTAAGGAATTGTTTTACTTCTCTGTGGGCTGGTGGAAATCAAAGCTTTCATTGAAGCCTGGTTGGAAACATCACCAGGGCTTTACTTGAGCTGAGCTTGTCCTCAGGACAATGAGCTGGAGGGATGAGCTAACAGGCTTTGTTTGGAAGCATAATTCTGTTATTTCACATCAATTACCAGGTGACAGAGATCTGCAGCAATTGATTATCTAATGAGGGGCTTGTCTTGTGGGAGAGCTCCTGGGGGCTGAAGGTGGTGACAAAAGGACAGGTGGTGGCACCATGGAAGCTGACACAACGTCACAGGTGTCTGTGGTGGCTGGGACAGGGGACACCGAGTCTTGGGGGGAAGAAAGGACAAAGCCCTGCTTGTCTCACTGTAGAATCCCATCATGGTTTGGCTTGGAGGAACCTTAAGGAGCATCAAGTCCGACCCCTGCCATGGGCAGGGCCCCCTTCCATGATCCCAGGGGGCTCCAAAGCTCATCCAGCCTGGCCTTGATATTCCATAGGAGCTCATTGATCAGGCAATTAATGACGTGGGGTTTTTCATAAAATTTTAGTTAAACAGACTTGAACTTTAAAGTATATTTTTTTGTTTGTTTGGCCTTTTGATTTTAATCTTTTCTTCTTCAATTTCAGGTGTTAGCAAAAGTTACAAGGATAAGATTCCTGCCTAGAAAAAACCCCAGTAACTGGAAAAAGCAGAATGCTTGTACATGTTAATTTTTCCATTTATTAAGGAAAGAAAGAGTTTTAATAATTCACAGGGATGCAATGAATATTTGCCTTTTATATATTCATATTTATCACTTGGCTTGAATTGTAAACATATTAATTCCTGCCTAGCAGTTAATGACTTTGGGTAATGTTTGTGCTCTCTTTATGCAGAAATTGTCCATATACCTCACAGTTACTTATAGGGACAACCTAATCAGAGCTGTTTCCTTGGCTCTGAAAAACATTTTGTCTTGCTCTAAGTAGCTTTTCTGAGGTTTTTTTAAAGCATTTTAAAATAATGCTTAAATTTACCTCCTCAACAGATGATGAGTATTTTTCAGCCATAGCAAGAGAAGTTACAAATCTCATTTTTGTCAAATGTCAGGAGTGGGATGAGTGTTGTAGGCTCTGCCATAACTCAGGGTTGGTTGATTTTCTGCCGGGGTTTCAAATGTTAATGCCCCCCAAAATTTCAGTTAGGATGGTTTTAAGTGCATGGAAATTACAAAAGTAAGAAAAACATCTCATGTTTTGAGATTGAAAGATGGGCCCTGAGAATGATTGGGATGTTTTGGTATTTTTCTTTTTCCATTTTTTTTGTATTTTTGGTATATCTAAGTAGTGCTGTGACATTCAATAATACAGAAATATTTGAATTCTGTGATATTGGCTGGGAGGGGCCTAAAGAAAGTCCCTACCATTCCATTGAGGTTTTGCAGTAGCCTGTGCACTGATTTTAGATTTTTAAATTTCTTCTTAATATTTATTTTATATTTTGAATCTATCTTAAAGCTGCTTTGCTGGTTTGATTTTACTTCCCCTTGGGACAGATTCCTGGATCTCCAGGGCTGGGATGGGAAATCCTGGGTGAGTCTGGCATGAAGCTGAATATCAGAGCCTGGAAAAGAGATTCTGCTTGGCCCTGTTGTTACCGCCAAGATGGGAGGAAAAATATGGAAAAAAAAAAAGATGTGAATCATGGGATATCCATGCATTTTCTTGGAATGGTGTAGGAACTGAGCTGAGCATTCCCTGTCCTGCCCCTGCAGCCCAGGAGCTGATTTTCACTTTGGCATGTTTTAAACCGCTGATTTTAATCTTGGTTTGGATTTAATTGCTTTTTCCAAGGAGAGATTAGTTCTTATTTAAGTGTGGATGTGTAATTAAAAATCATCTCTCAACTTAAGTTGCTTTTGTTGCCCACACGCTGGGGCTGTAGGTAGGGGAAAGCAATTCCAGAGCTGAAGATCCATCTCTAATCCTGTTGTTAATGTGGGAGTGTTGTTGTTAGAATGTGATAAACGACTCCTTATTTGGGAGGGATTTACTTCTTTCCCTTCTGATTTCTGCCAGAACAACGTTGGGGAGGTAAATAAAATTCAATTATAGGTCAGAATTTATTTCGGTGCTGGAAAACCAGAACTTCAAAATGTTTTGTTTTTGCTGGAATACATGGAGTGTGCTGGCTGTCATGAGGAAAATTGTCAAAACATGTTTTGCACCTTTGGTTTAGTGAGAAAATAAATAAGTCATTCTCCTAAAATATTCTAGGTGGGTTTTGGTTGACTTGCAAGTACAGAGAAACCTGAATTAGCTTCATCTGGAAGCAGCAGAGCTTCCCGAGCAAATATTCCATTCTTTCCTTCAGGAGGAGATCCCTGGAAGTGACCAAGGCCAGACTGGACAGGGCTGGGAGGGAGCTGGGACAGTGGGAAGTGTCCCTGGCCATGGCAGGGGTGGGATGGGATGAGCCTTGAGGTCCCCTGGGATGCCTTGTGAGGGCTGACCCAGAGCAGAGCCTGGGCAGAGCTCCAGAATAAAGCAGGGATTTATGGAAAGCATCTCCTGCATGGATGCACCTTGGGCAGCACCAGAGCCCAGCCAGGGCTGCACCCAAGATGAACCAAAATGGCCCCAAAATGCACGGCCGGGCACGGGCTCTGTCCCTGGGATCAGTTCTGCTCCATTTGCACCTTGCAGTTCATTGTCCCATCCCAGCTTCAGCCCAGGCAGTCCCACCCTGCTTGTTTTTCTCTCTCCAGCCCACGGGGTTTGTGCTCCTGGGCTGGGATTGGGATCATTTGTCCTTGGTGCCCAGCTGGAGCAGGAATTGTTTTGTCTCCCTGCTCTGTGCACAGAGCTCAGCATCCCTGATGTGAGCCCAGACCCACACACTAAAGCAGCTCAGAATGGGAAACACTGAAAAGCCAAACCTGAGGCATCACTTCCAGCCCAAACCAGCCTGGGATTCTGTGATCTTGGCTTTTCCATGCAATGGAGAAAGGAATGAGATATGTTTAACATATTCAGCTTGTTTCTTCTCTTCCAAATATGTTACTGATTTAAAATCAATATAAAAGCAAAAATCTTGTGTGTGACAGGAATTTCCTGGGTCCACACTGTTGATTTACCTCAGGCAGTTTGTCCTTTACCTCGTTGATGGTCTCCTTTTGTCCTGTTGGGGTTGGATTTCTGCTGAGTTCAGGCAGGATCAGGATAAGGAGCTTTTTATCAGCAGCATCCTGTTGGAGCTTATTCTGCTGAACGTTTTGGTCATCGTCCCAAATGATAATAAAAGAGGTGTTTAATTAATTCACTTCTCCACAATAGAAAAGTTCATCTTTTGCTTAGATTGCAGCTTAGAGATTGATTTCATGTTCTTTTCATGAGGCACCTTTGAAGCTCTTCTGGAGACTGCACATTGTTTAGCACTGAGTTGTCTGAGAGAATCCCCCAAAGTCTTCTGAGTCGCTGTGAGTTTAATAAGAAACAAAATTCAAATTTAATAATGTTAGGGAAGAATTGGGTCATTCTTGGATTCTCAGCCCACATATTCTTGTGTTCAGGTTCTGCAGATGAGGGCTTTACTGCTCCCTTTAATTAAATGTAAGGTATTAAACAGGTCTGTGTTCCTTGAGAGGGTGTAAAATGCAGATATGGCTGCTTCTCCAAACACCTGCAGACAGCTCCTGGAAAACGCAGAAACCTGAGCTTATGAATCTCTGTTGGAAAAGGGAAATGCTGTGGAAATTTTCCTCTGCTCCTTGCAAACCTTGCACACATTTTATAAAATTAAACAATCTGCAGAAGTTACAAGGAAAGTAAAATTGTGCAAAGAGACAATTTGTGCCTGTGAGATGAGGTAAAACTGCTCTGCTCTGCTCTGGAGCCAGGCTGGGAGATTTGGGATTGGTCAGCTGGGAGAGGAGCAGCTCCAGGGAGAGCTCAGAGCCCTTCCAGTGGCTAAAAGGGCTCCAGGAGAGCTGCAGAGGGACTGGGGACAGGGATGGAGGGACAGGGCACAGGGAATGGCTCCCAGTACCAGAGGGCAGGGATGGATGGGATATTGGGAATTGGGAATTCCTGGCTGGGATGGAATTCCCAGAGCAGCTGTGGCTGCCCCTGCATCCCTGGCAGTGCCCAAGGCCAGGCTGGACATTGGGAGCACCTGGGACAGTGAAGGTGTCCCTGCCATGGCAGGGATGGAAGGAGTGATTTGGGAGCCAAATTCCAAGGGCAGAGCCAGGTAAGGTGAGGACATTCCTGTAGGCAAAGAACAATTTCACTCCTGTGAAATCTCCTCTTTGCTGCTATTGGGTATTAATCTGTTCAGCTCCTCTTATCTGTCAATATTGGAACAGAAATTCTCGCTTGAAATGTGACCTGTCTGGAAATTGTATTGCTCTTATTTACCGTTATTGATACATGCATTTGTGTAAATAGCATTAATTTACTGCTGTAATATAAAATATCGCAGAAAACTGAGCTGAAGTCAGAGAAGTCGGAACAAAGGAGCAGCTTCTTATGAGTCTTTTTGGATTTCATCACTTTCCTGCTCTTTGGGGAGGAGGGAATGAGAACATTGCCTGTGCTGGGGATTTCATTTTGATATCAGGCAAATGTAGAGAGAGCCCTCCCCTTTATTTTCCCCATTGATGAGAGCCTGGCAGTAATTCCTGTCTGCAAGGACTGGGTCACCTTCAGAGGAGTGAGAACAGCAGCACATCAGAGCCTGCATCCCATAAACCTTCCCATATCCTCTGTGTTCTGTCCCAAAACCTGGGAAGGGAACAGCCCCCAGGGTATGGTGTGATGGTTGATGTGCTGAGAGAACCAAAGGTAGGAATTAATTACAAAATGCAAAAGCCTCCCCTAAGAGACCTCCTCCTGCAAGGAGCTTTTTAATCCAGGGATCTGCGAACTGCGTGGTTTCATCAATTAAATTTGGATTGCACACATTTCTTATCTCTCATGCTCGCTGAGCCCCTCCATAAAGCAGTTGCTAAATAATTTACATTAAAACAGGAGGATGAGAAGCACCAAAAGTGGGATCATTTGTCTTCAAAATGGCTGTTGCTTTTAGGAGTGTATTCATCTGGCAGCATCACCTGTCTGGTGTGAAGATTATCATTTAAAAGATCATTTCTCTTCCTCTTGTTCCCATCATTTGTCATAGTGGTACCTCAGAGCTGCAGAGACAATATCCCAAATACCTGTGGGCTATCCCAATCACTGCCACTTGTCTCCAGTTACCATTTCCTCTTTAGGTTTATCTTGTCCTTTAATTCTTTTCCTGGTCTGTATCAATGTTTTTTACAACGCTTCCAACATTAATTGTATTTGATAAATAAAATAGGGGTTCTCATTGTCATAGGTTTGGTTTTATTGTTCCTCCTTGGTGACTTTTTGAAGGAAATACCTACAGGGGTATGGAGTGACAGGAAAACAGGGAATGGCTTTAAAATGAAGGAGGGGAGATTTAATTGGATATTAGGGAGAAATTCTTCCCTGTGAGGGTGGTGAGGCACTGGCACCAGGGTTATATTCCCATATCCAATGCTGCATTTTTGCAAAATTACTTTAAAACATTTTTTATGGGTTTTCCTTTTTATTTTTTTACTGTTTGAGTACTGGCCATTCCCATAAATTCAGTTGTTTTCTGTATTTTATGACTGCATTTATAATTTTATTATCAGCATTAATAGATGTGTAAACTAAGATACCTGAAACAGATTTATTGAGGGCAGTTCTGTAGATTTTCAGTGAAATAATGTTTAGTGTAGCAGAGGGAGGAAAAAAAAACCATGAGGAAAGGCAAATGCATTTAGAAAACCAGAAATAAATGTACTGACCTTGAGAACTCCTGAGCACTGTGGGTTCCATTGAAGGGCACTGTTCAATACTGACACTGCATGGAGCTTTTAAAAGAGAAACATTTTTTTGGTTAAAATGGACTTTTTTTTTTTTTTTTTGCAAAAGAGCCTTAGAAACATGATAAATGGTGTTGCTAAAACATCTCATTAATTTTTTTTGTCTGCTTTTTACAGAAGTTGGTGCAAAGCACTTTTGAATCAGGGAACTTTTTTTGTCTATTCCCACTGTGTTACCATCAACTTCCCAACAAATAAACCTTGTGCAAAGGGAATTTCAGTGGAGCTGCTGTGATCGTAGAATCACAGAATTGTGGAATGGTTTGGAAAAACCTCAAAGCCAATGGCATCCTATCCCATGGCATCCATCCCATCCAAACCCATGGCATCCAAACCCATCCCATCCCATCCCATCCCATCCCATCCCATCCCATCCCATCCCATCCCAACCCATGGCATCCATCCCATCCCAACCCATCCCATCCCATCCCATCCAAACCCATGGCATCCATCCCATCCCAACCCATCCCATCCCATCCCATCCCATCCCATCCCATCCCATCCCATCCCAACCCATCCCATCCCATCCAAACCCATGGCATCCATCCCATCCCAACCCATCCCATCCCATCCCATCCAAACCCATGGCATCCATCCCATCCCAACCCATCCCATCCCATCCCAACCCATCCCATCCCATCCCATCCCAACCCATGGCATCCCATCCCATCCCATCCAAACCCATGGCATCCATCCCATCCCATCCCATCCCATCCCATCCCATCCCATCCCATCCCATCCCATCCCATCCCATCCCAGGGTCACCTTCCCCTGTCCCAGGTGCTCCCAGCCCCAATGTCCAGCCTGGCCTTGGGCACTGCCAGGAATCCAGGGGCTGCTCTGGGAATTCCATCCCAGCCCCTCCCCACCCTGCCAGGGAACAATTCCCAATTCCCAATCTCCCATCCGTTCCTGCCCTCTGGCAGTGGGAGCCATTCCCTGTGTCCATATTCCCTCTCCCTTTCTTGTCAGCTCCTTCAGATGCCAAGGCCACAATCAGGGCTGGATTTTGGTTGTGATCTCTGTGAAAACCCCTTTTGTTTCCTTCCCAAATTGCTTTCCCTGCATCCACTCCTGCAGGGACTCAGTGCTGGAAAAGTTTTCCTTTTAAAACAAGTTTTCTGTTCACCAAGACAGAATTGTCAGAGATCAAATGAGGATCTGTAAAGTATTTCTTGATGTAAAACAAGGTTTGAAGACTAAATAAACTCATTTTCACCTCTAAACTCCCATGTCAGAGCTCTGCATTCTGCATGGACTTCCCTGGCTTGACCTAAAATCGGTTTTGCTGCTTGGGGAGGCTCTGAACTCCTTCAGTCACGTCAGGTAAAGGAGGTTTCACATCTTTTCCTGGAGCTCTGGAAGCAAAGTTTGTCACTGAAAATACCTTACTGCATCTTGATTGGCAAAAAGATGCTTCAAATGAATGTTTGTGGCAGCAGGAGACTGCCCAGATATTCATCACTGCCACTGTTGCAGGTGTGAGCTTCTGTTCCTGCAAGGAAAAAATAAAACATAAAAAAAGTTTTATTCTCTTGTTCAAGAGGCAAGGTTTGGCCTGAGGAAATGGAATATTCTGTGTATTCAGTAAAAAAATGGGATAAATGGCAACGTTTTGCACTTGTTTTTATCCTGCTGCTGTAGCCACGAAATAATTTTATCTCTGAAGGTGTTGCTGAATTTACTGTGGGATTTTCTATTATGAGAAAAGCAATGTTGGTTTTAATAGTGTGAGAAATACATGTATGAATTGTTACACATAAAGAGAAATTTCTGTGCCTTAGGGGGGGATTCTGCTTTGTTTTGAGTCTTTCTCCTGCCCTTCCTGGTGTGATGCTCCTGGGAAAACCTTCAGGAATCAAACTCCCTTCAGGATGCCCTGGAAGCTGAAACTTCCATCCATATCTTCATCTATTTTATAATATAAAACATTCTTGAAGAGAAGAAATGATGGAAGGTCCTCTGCCTTATTCATGCTGGGTTTTATAATACCTTTATACTATAAATTACATAAAATATTATTATTGAAGTGAGCAAACTTGTCTGCAGACAAATTGGATTTTACATTTTCACATTGGGGCAAAAAGATGAAATTTGGGGCATTTTCAAGTTGGATTTCTATCTTGTGAGTCTGTAAGTGGTGACAATTTAATGAGTGGCTTCTAGAGTTGATAACAATTGATTTTTACTTCTTTATTTGTTGCTAATATAGAGAGAATACAAGTTATAAGCAGAGAGAAAACTTCATTTTTTTTTAATCTTTGTGAGGGACTTAAATCCTTTCCAACAAAGTATATTCTATGGAAATGGTCTGAAAGTCAAAATGTAGTGAATTAATTCAAGTGATTTTGTTTGAGTTTTTTTTATTATATATTCATCCATTTATTTATTTAGCTGTGTAGACTTTTAAGGCCACATAAGGAAAATTTAATGGAAAAAATAAATGAAACTTAGACTTCTTCATCTAATCTTGACCATGGTATCAGGGACATTTTAGTAAGATATTGCTTAGCTGAATGTAGGTTTGATTTCTCTAGATTTTCTCACTGTACATAAAGAGCTTAATATTTCAATTGAAATATTTCACTGGGAGAAAATGGACAAGCCTGTTTAAAGCAGGATCTTTTATCCCTGAGGGAGACAAGTGTTGGCATGTGTGGTCTCTCCTGCAGGGAATTCTCTTCTCATTCTGGAATTTCTCAGTGTTAATATTACTTGTGGGGATTATTTAAAACTAAAATTTCCCTTCTTGTTCCTGTTCAAGAGCCATTTGAACACTGAGTGTTTTATTTTAAAGGCAATTTAGGAAAATATTTTTGGAGCATTCCTGTGCCTCTTCAAGTTTTCCCTCAGAACTGAATTTTACAGAAATCAGAAGTAATTTCACAGTTTAGAACAGCATATTCATTTTTAAAAAATATAAAATGTGTTTCTAAATAATCAGGCACCCTTTTCAAAGAAACAAAGAGATGCCTTGGTGTTGGCTTTAGGTTTTTTTTAGGTTTGTTTGCTTTTAATGGAGCAGAATTTTGACTCATTCTGCTTGGGAACTGGATGTGGCTTCCCTTTGGGCAGATATCCTGGATTCCTGTGACTTTGCTTTGGGAATGCTTCAAACATAGAAGAGAATCATGGAATCATCGAGGTTGGAAAACATCTCTGAGATCATTGAGTCCAACCTTGCACCCAACCCTAACCTAACCTCACCCAGCACTGCCAAGGCCACCACTGCCCCAAGTGCCACATCCACGTGGATTTTAAATCCCTCCAGGGATGGGGACTCCACCTGGGCAGCTGTGCCAGGCCTGGACAAACCTTTCCATGAGGAAATTGTTCCCAAAATCCACCCTGAGCTGCCCTGGCCCAGCCTGAGGCCGTTCCCTCTGCTCCTGTCCCTGCTCCCCCCGGCTGTGCCCTCCTGGCAGGAGCTGTGCAGAGCCACAAGGGCCCCTGAGCCTCCTTTGCTCCAGGTGAGCCCTGCCCAGCTCCCTCAGGGATTCTGCAGCCCCTGCCCAGCTCCTCAGGGATTCTGCAGCCCCTGCCCAGCTCCCTCAGGGATTCTGCAGCCCCTGCCCAGCTCCCTCAGGGATTCTGCAGCCCCTGCCCAGCTCCCTCAGGGATTCTGCAGCCCCTGCCCAGCTCCCTCAGGGATTCTGCAGCCCCTGCCCAGCTCCTCAGGGATTCTGCAGCCCCTTCCCAGCTCCCTCAGGGATTCTGCAGGCCCTGCCCAGCTCCCTCAGGGATTCTGCAGCCCCTGCCCAGCTCCCTCAGGGATTCTGCAGCCCCTGCCCAGCTCCTCAGGGATTCTGCAGCCCCTTCCCAGCTCCTCAGGGATTCTGCAGCCCCTGCCCAGCTCCCTCAGGGATTCTCCAGGCCCTGCCCAGCTCCCTCAGGGATTCTGCAGCCCCTGCCCAGCTCCTCAGGGATTCTGCAGCCCCTTCCCAGCTCCGTTCCTTTCCCTGGACACCCTCCAGCCCCTCCATGTCCCTCTTGTCCTGCATGATCCAGACTGTCCCCAGGGTTTGAGGTCCCTCAGCAGTGCCAGCACAGGGGGACAGTGTTGTACATTGAGAGAAATCTCTGTGCCTTAGGGGAGGATTCTGCTTTGGTTTGGGTTTTTCTCCTGCCCTTCCTGGTGTGATGCTCCTGGGAGAAGCGTCAGGAATCAGGGGACAGTTCCTGCTGCCTGTGGTCACACAAATCCCGCTCCAATCCAGGTGCCAGTGGCCTTGGGCACTTCTGGGCTCATTCCAACCCCTCAGCACCCCCAGGCCCTTTCCCACCAGGCACTTCCCAACCCCACTCACCCAGAGGGACCCACAGTGCCCCTGGTTTGGGGAGAAACAATCCAGGAGAGGCAGGAATTGCAGCAACCTGCTGGCAAAATGCTTCTCTAGTGGATATTCTTTAATGATCTTCCTGTCTGTGTGACCAGCTCATTTCTGAGCTTTGCAATAGGGAGAGTGTTCCAGGGTAAAGCCTGCCACCATTTCAGTGAATAAATAGCTGAGAAATGCCCAGCACAATGGAAACCCCTTGCAGGACTGCCTGGGTAAACACAACTTTGCAATTATTCCTATGGCTCAAATTGAAATTGATTTTTTAGAGAATTAGGTACCTTTTTTCTATATATTGCTTCCAGTGCTGGACTGTAGATGATGACAATGATCTCCAAATACAACTAAAGATTAAAAATCAACTTAAGATTAAAATCTAATCATGTTGTTAGCTATTGCTAACTAGTTAGAGCATATTAAAAACACCTAGAGTACAAATATTACCTCTAAATAATTACAAACCTTTATTAGCACTGTAATTAAGAGTGTGCTGGCTGCAAGTGATACCTCACAAAGGAAATGATGACTGGTAGTCGTACTTTCCTCCTAATATTAAATAGATTTTCCTTCCAGCAGGGCCTTGAGCAGTGGTTTGCAGGTGGGGATGTGCAGATCGGTGTTGGAGCAGGGATGTGTGTGTGTGATGAAATGTTGGCTTCAAGGAACAATTCTGTATCAAAGGAAGGGTTTTTATCACCAAGATAAACACCAAGATGAGCATGAATCATTATTTTTATGCAGGAAAACAGGAAGAAGTGTTGATAACCGCTTAAAGACCAGCACCCAGTCTGCTCAGCACCACTGGGGGCTCAGCCGGAGCTGAAATGACAAAATTTAACAAATTTCTGTCATTCTAACTAAAACTTACAGCCCTGCAGAATCCCCTCCTGTTCGTGTTCCATTTCCATTTGCTTGTTGAATTTATTTTTAACTCCAGCAGCCATTCCAGGTTTTTACCCAGCTCTCCTATTGGCTCCTATCAAACCCAGTGTTTGCTGTGCCAGGAGCTCGTTAGGCACTGATTTGACAATTAATGTTTGGGTTTTTGAGATGGTCCTGTCTTATTTCCATTTCATAGTAGGAAATGTTGTCTTTGTAGAGCCCCAGATTCTGTTCTTGTTAGAAAGTTCTTTTGATGTCCCAGAACAGCAGCTCAGGTGGACTTTGCTTCCATATTCATGGAGTTTGCAGGTGCCACAGAGCTCCCATCAAGTACCTTGGCATCCCCTGGAAAATCCAATATTCCACAGGGACAAAATCAGTCCTGTAGGAGTTTAGATCTCAGCTCCATTGCAGGAGAAAAGCAAATTCCAGGAGTGCTGATCAGGTGGAATTTAAGGTTAACCTGTAAATTCTGTAAATAAGAGGGCTCCGAGCACATGCAGGTGACCCGGTGCCATTTCAGGTTTAATCTCAGTTACTCGGACTGATGTGGAAATAAAGAATTTAAATTGAAATTAATTCTGATCTTAAAGGTAACAATAAAGGCTCTGTGACTTTATGAAGAGAAAATTCCTGAGTGTTCTCCTGGGCTGTGGCATGGAATAACCTGGAAAACAGCACAGAGAAGGGGATTTGCAATTCTATCAAACCACAGAAAGAATCACTTATTTTCTAAGTCATTCTGATGGGGTTTTAACCACTTTTAATGTTTTTCATGCTGTATTAAAGACCAAAAAAGATGTGGACATAATTAACAGATAGGCAGAGAGGGAGGATGGACAAGAAGCTCCCATTTATGGGATTTTTGTACCTCTAGGAGCCTTGGGAATGGGTTGGATTGTTACTACAGCACTTTCACCCACCAGAAGGAAAAACTAAACTTCCTTTTATTCATTTTTTACTCTTTCTGTGCTTTGAGAGAGATCTGGATGGTGCTGCTCTTCTGGTTTGATGGAATTCACTGGATTTTGGTGATGTTTTTTTAAGCATCACTGTATCTGAAAATACCACACAGCGAAATGAAAACTCGGGGTTGGTTTAGCTCAATGCTCAATATGATAATTCTGAAAAGATTTCTTCCTTGAGCAGAATATTGACTTTCCAAATGCAAATGCTGATATTGTGTGATATTTTTAGGAGTGCTGTTTATTACCTTGCAGACACTTTAATGTCTGAGCAATTTTTAGAAGAAGAATACGTCGCAAAAGCTTCGGCGATAAACCCATGAAATTGGAAACTGGAAACTTTTTGAGATGGGGTTTTTTTGTTTCCTTGACAGAATTTTGCATATCCATTAATGAATATTTTAATGATAGAATTATCTCCACTGCATTCTGTGGTTCTCTCTAGCAACATTATGTTTTGCTGGCCGGTATTGTGTTGCATTATCCTAAATAATGGATTCCTTTCCTTTGCTTTTTGCCAGGGGAGTTTTGTGGCCTGCATGACAGCCATCCTGAGGCAAATGGAGGATTACCACTACGCCCATTTAATCAAGACTTTTGGCAAGATGAGGTCGGATGTTGTGGTGAGTTTCATTTGTTTTATCTCTTCATAAGATGGCTCAGCTTGTGTTTGGATTTTTTTCCTGTTACTGGTCATTAAATGCACTTCTGAGATGTGAACAAAATGTGTTTGGCATTGCAGATTTAATAGAAAATAATTTTTTAGGCACTGTGACATGCACAGGAGTACAGCTGGAGCTGTTCAGTGCTTTAAAACATGAGACAGTGGATTGGAGGCAATTAAAAGAAAGCAGTAAAAATAGTAGTGATGAGACATTACTTAAATCTGGTAAGGAAAAAAGAAAAAGAATATAAAAAAGGCTTGCTTAGGAAAGGAACTTTCAGTGTTAAATCTTCCAGTTGTTCTGATTTTGTTTCTTGAAGTAGCTTTTACTTAGAGATCTGCTCACTTTCCCTTTTCCCTTTTATGCAAAACACTTTAACCTTAAAGATGCCCTTAGTTGTTAAATAAGCAATAATAATTGAAATTTGTCTTCTCAGAGTCATTGGGTAGCCTGGCTAAGGCAACAACCCAAGTTAATTAAAGCATAATGGAAGGGAGCTTATAGCTGAGGAGATAAGTCTGTAATAACCTGAAAGTGCCACTGCCATATGGCCCGGCAGGGCTGGGAGGGGACACCAAGGGGACACCAAGGGGACACCAACCCTGGCTGAGCTCCAGCAGTGACCACCCAGCATCCCCTCTGCCACCCTGGGGGGCTCCAGGCAGCTCCCAGTCCTTCCTCAGCTCCTCCTCTTCCTCCAGCCCCACCAGAACAATGCCAGGACCTTTCCTTTGTGTCATTTCCATGTTTGGACTTGCCAGTTTGTCCTGAATTTGTGTTATGCTTCTTTCTGCCTGTGTTGAGCAAGGTTTGAGGTTTTTGCTCAGCAAAGAGCAGGACATTCCCAAACTAAGTGCAGATAAAGGGCTGAAAAGAGTGTGGATACAGCAGAGGAAAGAGAAAAGCAAGTCAGGGTCTTTCCTTTGTGTAATTTTAATATTCGGACTTCCCAGTTTATCTTGAATTTATGTTCTTTCTGCCTGTGTTGGGCAAGGTTTGAGCTCTTTGCCCTGTTCCAGTTCTCAGCCTCTTTTTGCACCTGCTCTGGCCTCTCTAAAGCTCAGAGCTGCTGTTTTTAGAGGGGGAAGGCAAAGTCCAGCTGGAAATAGGATCACAGCATGGGAAGGGCTGCTTCCCACTCAGATTCCTTTGGGATCTTGGAGCATTTACATGGGTGGGCACTGACAACAGAACATTCCCAAACTAAGTGCAGATAATGGGGTGAAAAGAGTGGATACAGCAGAGGGAAGAGAAAAGCAACTCAGGGTCTTTGTTTTGTGTGATTTTAATGTTTGGACTTCCCAGTTTGCCTTGAATTTGTGTTGTTCTTCTTTCTGCCTGTGTTGGGCAAGGTTTGAGCTCTTTGCCCTGTTCCAGTTTTCAGCCTCTTTTTGCACCTGCGTCTCTAAAGCTCAGAGCTGATTTTAAATAATATTCATTAAGGTGTGCAGGTTTATTGGCAGAGCATTGTTAACCCTGTGAGTAAAGGAAACTACAGGGAGTAAACTAAATTTTCTTTCTCTTTGTTTTTCTATGATTTTTTCACTTCTTTAACCCAGCAATTTTTGGTGCCACTCTCATTTGACTCAGCCAGTAGAACTGAAATCCAGGAATCTTTGCTTTTAAACCCAGAGCTGGATTCAGTTTAATCACAAAGCAGTGATTTAGAACTGAGACTAAATTCAGCCAGGCAGAAATGAAAAGCTTATTCTTAAAAAAAAAGGCAAGAAAAAGAGAAAACTTAAACTGTAGTTTCTTTTTCACCACTGGAGACCCTTAAATCTTCCTTCAGCCTCTGCTCTTGCTCAAGCAGGAGTTGGAAGCTCAGGGCTGGAAGTGCTGGAGGAAACTTTATGGTCTGTGTTATGTAGGTGGCAGGTTTAGATTATTATAATGGTCATATTTGGCCTCAAAAGTCTTCAAAAAGATGAGGTGGAGTGCAATAAAACCAGTCCTTTACCTCTCTGCAGAATAGAGAGTTTAGATTTATTAAGGAATATCTGTTCAAAGAGGAATTTCTTGCTTTAAGATCCCTTCCAGCCCAGACTCTGCTGTGATTCTGTAAAATCAAAATCTGTGATTCTGCTGTCATCCTGAGATGAAATATTGTCTGAGATCAGGGAGGTTATTTCTGGGACTGATTTTTTTTCCTCTTTTTACTGGGTAAAAAATATTTTTATTTGAGACACATTTGGTTTAGTTGACAAAAAGTGCCTGTTAATGTTCTGCCATGTGGAGAATCTCAGCTGAGCCCAGGCTGTTTCCTTTCCATCAGTGGATGGGAATTTTTTAGGGGTCTTACCTGCTGTGAATTCTATTTCCTATTAAATAGGATTTGTATTTGTAGTTGGAGAGAGAGCAGGAGTTGTAACCCTTCCTCCTTTAGTACAGGTTTTTATGTTCAGAAATATTTGTCCTGCTTCCAGTTATTCTGAAAATAAGTAGATATTTCTTGTCCTGCTGGCTTCCCTCTCTTCCCAGCCCCTCAAAAACCCTGAGTTTTCCTCATAAAATGAGGTTAATTCATCCAAACCGTTTTCTTTTCTATGAGAACCATAAAATGGAAAAAAGAGTAATATTATGAATGCATAAACCCCAGGTGAGCATCAGGAGCCTTTTATTTGATCAATAATTAGCTCAGTTGTTACAGAGCATTATTTAAAGTACCTGGGTGAGCGTGGGGTTATTAAAATGTAAATATCAGGGGATGGAAATGCAGAGCTGAATCAGCAGAGTAGGGCAGAACCCCCAGGCTCAGGAAGGAGCCAAACCATCATCAATGGAATTCTGACACCAAAACACAAAAAAAAACAAGCAGGAAATGTGCAGGTTGAGCTCTGAACCGAAGGCAGATCTTCCTGAGCTGGAGGAGATGCTGAGGGATGGATGAGTGGTGCAATGGTGACATCTGAACCAGGAGCAGCTCCAGACTTGCTGTCTATCCATGCCAAAACAGCAGGATCTGTTTGCTGGGCATGGTCACAGGTTGGATTTGGTGGTCTTGGGGGGCTTTTCCCAATTCAGAATTCTGGGGTTCTGTGATTGTTGCTGATGTAAAATGGCAGAGGAGCTCGTTCACCAGGAGTGTTCTGCACATGGTGGAGCTCAGTACCCTGGGAGTTCCCAGAATCCCAGAACAGCTGGGGCTGGAAGGGACCTCTGGGAATCACCCAGTGCAGCCCCTGCCAGGGCAGGGCCCAGGTGGGTCTGGGATAACTCCAGAGAGGGGAAATTCCACCTTGCTTTGTGAGATAACAAACATGGAGAGACAATATTTACCAGGGCCTGGAGGGACAGTGTCCGGTTTTCGGCTGTTTGAAGGGCCTGGAAAGGCCCGGGGTGGCCTTGGGGCAGCCGCGTATCAAAGGACGAGAAGAGGCTTCAGTTCTTCTTTCGGTTTTTATGTTTATTAATTGTTTATCTAAAAGATTTTCTTTCGGCCCGACAGAGCTCTGCTCAGCAGCCAGCCATGAGCACACTGTCTGCCCTCCGGGCGGTCACCTATCTTTATACCCATTGTTACGTGTGCAATATTTATCATTTTTCCCCAATACCTTTCACCCTTATTAACCAGTGCACTTTTAGTGATAACCAATCCTAAAGTGCCACCATCACCACAGAAGATGGAGGAGAAGAAGAAGAAGAAGAAGGACAGGACACGCCCCAATTCCTCCATCTTACTTCTCTAAACCCCCCTGTACAGAAATCCTAAACCCTGTGTTTCACCCTCTAATTAACCAATCCCTTCACCATTCACCCCGGTGAAACCCTCCTGTCCTCATACAGGTGTCGTCTCCTGTGTAGGATCAAAGTCCAGCCACCAGGCACTTCTGGAACATTCCAGGACTCCCGAGCCCCCCAAGGGTGGTCTCGGTGGCACCTCAGTCCTGAGGTGCTGAGATCCCACAGGACAGGACACAGGGAATGGCTGCCACTGCCAGAGGGCAGGGCTGGATGGGAGATTGAGAACTGGGAATTCCTGGCTGTGAGGGTGGGCAGGCCCTGGCACAGGGTGCCCAGAGCAGCTGTCAGCTGGTCAGAATCAGCTGGGGTAACTGGGTTGGTTTAAGTCACACAAACCCATCTGAGCTCATTTTCCCTGAATCCAGGGGGCATATTTGCACAAAGTGCTTTTGCAGCAATATTTGGGAAGTGAGAGCCTCCAGCAGAAAGATGGGGATCAGGAAGGAGCAGCCTGGAGAGGAGCAGCTCCAGGAGAGCTCAGAGCCCTGCCAGGGCCTGAAGGGAAGAGCTGGAGAGGGACTGGGGACAGGGATGGAGGGACAGGACACAGGGAATGGCTCCCAGTGCCAGAGGGCAGGGCTGGATGGGAGACTGGGAATTGTTCCCTTTTTTGGGCTGGGCTGGAATTCCCAGAGCAGCTGTGGCTGCCCCTGGATCCCTGGCAGTGCCCAAGGCCAGGCTGGACACTGGGAGCACCTGGGACAGTGGGAGGTGTGGAATGGGATGGGATTTAAGGTCCTTCCCACCCAAACCAGGCAGGGATTCTGGGGTTCTTGATCCCCACGCCATGTCCTCAGGGTCCCTGCAGCTCCCTGCGTCCACTGATGGGGAATTTCTGAGCCAGGAAAACATTTGAACAGAAGAGTGGATTAAAGGATAAATCTGCTGAAGATTCTGGCTCTCAGAGCTGAACAAAGACTGATGAGAGCAGGAACTTCAGATTGGTTTCTCACTGAAAAGGTTACACAGAAACCAGTCTTAGTTAAAAGTCCAGTTGATGGAACATATTGGGGATTTTTTTTGTAGGCATTTGACATTTTAAAGATAGACCAGATAAATACCATTGCTGAGAAACTCTATCAAAGGGAAGATATTCTAACCTTGGAATGAAAGTTCATTTTTATCTCTGTGTGAAGTGGATCAAGGACTTTCTGCATGAAGTTCTCTTTTCCCCTTTATCTTTCTCGCAGCATTTGATATTACTGAAATTGTTAGATAGCAATTACAGATTCCCAAATTGGAGGAGATGATTTACATTGTAAAGTACACAAAGTTTCTGCTCTGAAGAACTGTGTGTTTGTAGCTGTGTGGAAATAAATTGGTTTATGCTGTTAAATTAACTTGTTCTTGGGCAGCTTTTCTCTTGCAGAAGCAATTCCTGCTGCTCCCTTTAGGGAGGGTCCCTCCCAATTTTGAGATGTCCAAACCATGTCTGTCCTCTTCCCCAGGTGGAGGGTGATGATTTGAGCTGGGAGATGTTTTTATTTTAATACATAAATAATCTCAGTTTCTGGAGAATATCCATGAAGGGAGAGATTATTCATCACCTGACTTTTGGGAGCATTCTTAGTGCAATCCTAAGAGTTAAATAAATATTTGGCTTTGATTTCTTTTCTTCTTTCCATGAACCAGTGTGCTTTTATCAACTTCCCAAGAGTATGTTGTGACAGGTGTATCACAATACTCTAAAGAACTGGGTGGTTTTGTTCATAGTATGGAAAAAAATGATGGTTTTGGATGATTGGTGAACCAGTGCTTGGCCTTGATGAATCCCATTATTGATCCTCTTGATGAATCCCATTGCTTAAATGTGGGATTACTGTTTTTATAAAAATTTCCGAAATGGAATTACTGTAGGATTTATAGGCATCATGTATAAATGTGCTTGAGTAAGATTTAGGTGTGTTTTTAATGAAAAATATCTTTTTGATGAAGCAGAACACAAAGACCCCTTTGGAGTGCAGTCATGAATAACTGCCACCACCCCTTGGAGTTTTTTGGTCTGATTTTTCTCCAAATATTCTCTCTTCTTTTAGGATTTCCTGATGGAGACATTCATCATGTTCAAGAACCTGATTGGGAAGAACGTCTACCCCTTCGACTGGGTGATCATGAACATGATGCAGAACAAGTGAGTACAGAGGGACAGGTTCTGGAGCTCTGCTGAGCACAGAGGGAGAGGCTCCAGAGCTGAGTACAGAGGGAGAGGCTCCAGAGCTCTCCACAACTCCGGGGTTGCCTGGAAACAGCAGCTGCATCCAGCCTGCCCTGCCTTCTCCTCCTCCTCTGATGCAAAGAATTATTGAAATATTGGTTCTGGAGGAGCATTGTAGTGGCCTGGTTTAGGGATCTTGGAAGCCACCTAAAATTTAGGGTGGTGTCAGTTTGAGAACCTGGATTTTGGAGCTGACTGCAGGTGCAGTAAAATTCTATCCAAATCTTAAAGTAATTCAGTTTATTCTTTGAAAGGTGAATTACATCTTTTTCTATCCATACGTTAAAGTAGTTCCATTTATTCTTTGGAGGATGAATTGCATGTTTTTCTATCCATATCTTAAAGTAGTTCCATTTATTCTTTGGAGGGTGAATTGCATGTTTTGCATATGACCTCACATTAGGTGGTGTTGTATGGAGTTGTATGGAGTTGAATGTTTTCTCTGGTTCAAGAAGAATTAAGGAAGTTTTTAAATCCAAATTCCATCACCCCAGTAATGTAGAGAGAGGCTGAAAGTGTTCCTAATGCTCATTTTTTCCCCAATAATTGCAGTTCTGTCATTATTTAGCATTCCTTTGTGCAGTGTTTTATGCTGGTGACATTTTATTAAGTGTGTCAAATGCTTTTATGTGCACTGAGATGAAAGTATAAGGGAAAAACATTATATTTACCAGTTGCCTGGAGAAATCTCTTCTGCATTTACTGGAAGCTACCATGGCTGTAAAGTTGTCAGTGTTTCCTTATATAAAATCCTGAACCACGGCTCCTGCTCTTCTTATAAAAATGCACCATAACTTTAATCTTGGCTTCTGAAGTCTCCTTAACTCCCTAATAAAATCTGTTCTGAATAAATAGGAGTCAGGAGATTGAGCCATCTTTGGGTTCTTCCTGCTGGTTTGGAATGCTGGGGAAGCACCTGGTGTTTGAAATAAGGAGCCCTTTGAGAGCTCATGAGGAACATCTGAAGCCCTTTGGATTTATTTCTTTTTTTATTCATTTTGAAAGTGGTTTTGCTTCAGCAACTCCAAGTGCCTTCAGAGCTGTGTTGGAGGTGTAGGGAAACCCTCCAAGCATGGTTACCTGTGAACAGGAGAACTCTGGGGTTCCTGAAGTTTGGGAGAGGTTGAAACAGGATTGGGAAGGTTTGTGGTTGGACATTCTTAGTCCAACCACATTCAAAGGTACAAAAAGAACCTTTCCCTGCTCCTGGTTTTTTCCTTAAAGCAGCACAAAGGAATTCTTCCCCCAGGCAGTTCCTTGTGGAAAATTTGGAGGAATTCAAAGCATGATGGTTCACAGTTAGGACAGAGACTTGGAATTTTTATGCTTAAAAATAGTCTTGTCTTTTTCCATGCTGAACATGAAGTCCTGAGGAAGCAGAAATGGGATGTGTTGATGGTCTTTGATGCTTCCTGACTCCCCTCAGTGCCTGCAGAATATCTGAGTAGTATTTAAAGTTAAAACAAAAACATTTCCCAGTCTTTCTGGTGTTGAAGAGGATCTTCAGATGTCCTAAGGGGGGTTGTTCCTCCCTAATTCCCTCATTCTTCCATTCCATTGCACCAGCTCCTTTGGAAATTCTTCTCAGTTGATTTCTGTGCTTTTCATTTTTCCTGTTGGAGTTAACGTGGTTTCCTAGCCCAGAAAGCTGCATTGTAAAATACCTTGTTTTGTCCATCTGCTCCATTTATTTCCACCCTTATAAAGTTTTATTGACGAAAACCAGATGAAATTTAAGAACAAATTTTGTCTTTTAAAGCTGTGGCGTCCCCTCCATAGAAATAACTCCGAATGTGCAATTTTGTGCCGTTTCTGAAAGCGCCTCCTTGGGCAGTTTCTGTGCCATGAACCAAATCAAGGGAACTCAATTTTAAGTGTATCCATAATTTTATTTGTTTCCTGCATGGAGTGTATCTGGTAGTGTGAGACAATGGGAAAAAGAATAAAAATAGCTGGAAAATGGAGCTCTAATTCCTATTTAGACCAGTCCTTTAGGAGGGTTCTCCTAAAGCTCCTCTCCACGCAGTGCTTTGCTTCCAGATTAAAATGCTCTGGATTAAGCAGTATTAATATTCTTCAATATTCTGGCTTCAGATATTCTGGATGAGATAAAGTTATAGCCACAGGGGAAGAGGGGAAATGGAGAAATGCATGTGAATGACTGGATTACAGGAAATATTTACAAATATAAGTTTAGTTCAAATTTAGTATTATAGTTTTTGATCTTCACCAGTGGGATAAATATATAGAAACATATATTTTTTATATATATAATATATATATAAAAATCTGTGCACTCATTAACAGTGACAGAAATTATTCTGAAAACTTTGCCTGCCTGATTTTGGTCCAGTGCATAAAAACATCAGGATCCTCTCTCTTTTCTACCTCCCAGTACTGCTGTGCCAGGCTCAGGATTACATCCCAAATTCAGGATCACATCCCAAATTCAGGATCACATCCCAAATTCAGGATCACATCCTAAATTCAGGATCACATCCCAAGCTCAGGATCACATCCCATGCCTCAGTTCCAACACCTCAAGGAGCCAAACTGTGTTCCCACCTTTCATGCCAAAATGAACACAAGAAGTCTTCATATCTAACAAGAGAATTCTTCCTTTTTTTTGTAAAATACTTCATTTACTGACTTGTCTAATGTAGTAAAATTCTCATTTTAGCAAAGCAGTTTGTTGATTCAGAGCCCAAGGTTTTGGTGTTACCAGTTTGATGAAATTGCCACCAGTGTGTTCAAGGTGGCTGACATTGGTTTGCAGGTGGCTGATCAGCATTTTGGGGGTAAAAGAAGAGAATATTCAAACTGATGCAGTGGCTTTTCCTTTCACTTCCAAATTTTGGTCCAGATCTTCCCCTGGTTTACTGTAAACAACAATATCCAAGGAAAGGAGATGGAAATAAACCACTGAGGGATGGGAGAGATGGATAAGGGACCATTAAATGCACTTGTAAGGAGGAGCTGGAAATATGTTAGATTTCCTTTTAGGGTACTTGTCCACCTTAAAATTCCAGCTGTTGTAGGGTTTGTCTGTGCCCACATTTTCAGGAAATTCAAGCCACAATATCTGTATTTAACAGTTTTAAGCAATCAGGGAGTTTTCCTGTGTTTATGGCTAGGGCTGGGAAGTGCTTTGGAGGCAGATTCTACATTCCAGGCATCTCCAGGAAAGCACACACAAGGAGCTGGAACTGTGAAAGCAGTTACAAAAAAAGGCAGGGATTTTGTGATTTTGTCTTGTTTCCACTCCCCCCATCGAAAGCACGTTTCGAAATGATTCCGAAATGTTTTAGAAATTGTTGTTAACTTTTGTCAGAAGCTGACAAGCTAAACTTAGGTTCCTCCTAAACACATAACTCAGAACATGAAAGCAATTCCTCCCTACGGTTCCGTAAATGAAAATAATTTAGTCTTTGGTCTTACTTTTGGCATTTGAGACAATTCAGTTCCTTTGGTAAGACCTTATGATATATTAATTTGTAGCTGCTACTTTCATCTGCAGCTGTGCCAGTGGAAGCTGAGTTGCCTATGAAAAAGGAATTTGATGTTTGCTGTTCTATTTTTTGTTTCTAATGTCCACATTTACATAAAATACCTGTTTGTTTTGCCTTTTGAAGTCAGAGAGAAAGGGATGAGATGCTCTCAGTGAAAATGAGGTTTCTTGTCTCTGTTGGCTTTTTATTCCAGAGGAAATGGAGCTGACCTGGGGAGGGAATCTGGAGGGTGTTACCTGTTGTGTCAGGGAGGGTTAGGTTGGAAATCAGGAGAAGATTCTTCCCAAAGGATGGTTGGGCACTGGAAAAGCTCCTCAGGGAATTGTCCCAGCCCCAAACTCTGCTCAGCAGCAACAGAAACATTCCTGTATTGTGCCCCCTGTTCCCAGCACAAATCCAAACCACCACCCCACACCTTCCATGGAGAAAATGCCCTCAACCCCACCTGTCCGGTTTATCTCGGCTGTTTGAGGGGCCTGGAAAGGCCCGGGGTGGCCTTGGGGCAGCCCGCGTATCGAAGGACGAGAAGAGGCTTCAGTTCTTCTTTCGGTTTTTATGTTTGTTAATTGTTTATCTAAAAGATTTTCTTTCAGCTGAACAAAGATCTGCTCAGCAGTCAGCCATGGGCACACTGTCTGCCCTCCCGGGCAGCCACCTATCTTTATACCCACTGTTACGTGTACAATATTTATCATTTTTCCCCAATACCATTTATTCTTATAACTCGGTGCACTCTCAGCAATAACCAATCCAAGAGTGCCACCGTGGCCAAAGAAGATGGAGGAGAAGAAGAAGAAGAAGAAGGACAGGACACGCCCCAATTCCTCCATCTTACTTCTCTAAACCCCCCTGTACAGAAATCCTAAACCCTGTGTCTCACCCTCTAATTAACTAATCCCTTCACCATTCACCCCGGTGAAGCCCTCATCCTTGTCGTCTCCTGTGTAGGGTCAAAGTCCAGCCACCAGACACTTCTGGAACATTCCAGGAGTCCCGAGCCCCCCAAGGTGGTCTCGGGGGCTCAGCATCTCAGGACTGAGATCCTGAGATCCGACACCCACCCAAACCCAGGCCACCAGCCCATCATCTCAATGAATTTTCTGTCTGAAAAGCCAAAAAAAAGCCTTGCAAAGAGGAGGACAAAGGACGGGGGAGCCGCTCGGGATAAACATGTCCTGGAATGTTTATTTTTGGAGCTTCCAGGGAAATGTAGGCAGTTGTGCTGCCTGTTGTCATAGCAGTACCTGTCAGGTCCGTGCTGTGCTCTCAGGATTTCCTCCAGTGATGTTTGTGACCGTCCATCAGCAGCGGGCAAACCCTGGCGTGCGTCAGGAGCCGCAGCAACTCCTGCGCAGCTCGGGACCTTCCAGCTCTGAGTTTATCCCTCCTGACAAGGCCCCCAAAGCCACACTGAAATCTGGGCTGAGCTTATGGAAATTTGGCTTCGTGGTGATGCTGTGCTGGGTTCGAGGCAGGCTTATGGAAACAAAAGCAGGATGGTTTTAATAAATGTATGAAAATAGGCTCTTTGCACTTACATAATTGAGCAGTCAAGTCGCATCCATCAGATGAGTGCAAGTGCAAAAGCTCTGATTTAAAATCCATCCCCAGCTCCTGCTGGATGAGGGGTAGTTTTCATAACAGGGGAAAAGAGGCCAAAAGGATGGCAAAGATTCTGGATTGCAAACTGCAGGAAAAGCAGGGCACCCCAGTTTCACAGCCTATCAGCTGTTACTAAATCTTTGGGATTGGGGTGGTGGGAACAGGAAAAAAAGCTTTAAAATCATCATTTCATTTCCCAAATCCCTTTGTGGGTTCACGCCTGTGTTAATTCCATGTTCAAAGACATTATTCATGGCCTTAAAATGCTCCAGGGGAGGTTTAGATTGGAGATTAGGGAAAATTCTTTAATGGAAAGGGTTGTGAAGCACTCCCCAGGGCAGTGGTGGAGTCCCCATCCCTGGAAGTGTTCCAGAAACATCTGGAACAAGGTGGGCTGAGGGTTGGACTCAATGACCTTAAAGGTTTTTTACCAACCTTAACCACTCAATTTTATTGGATGTTACTTGAAATTCCAAGTTTATCTCTGGGGCCCTGATCACTTAAATATTTCCTCAATATATGTTTTAGTGGAATAGGGTGACTGGTTTACATTTCCAAATTGCAATTGGGATGGAGGAAGTGGTTGAAATGCAATTATGTTTTAGGAGGCCAAGGGATGCATTGTTTCAAGAAGAGTTTGAGCAGTACAAAAAGCTTGGATTAGAAGGAATTGCTGCTACTTTTCCTGACTATCAATGCATTTCCTACAGGACTCTGTGCTTACTTAGAAAGTTTAAGAGTCCAGACATGCAGCTTGAACAATCAAATCATTTAATTCAGGGCTGGAATGCAATAAGACTTCAAATGGGAGCAATTTTGTTTTTCTTTAGTGCTGAATATTTCTCTGTATAGAAAAACCTCCCCCTATTTCCCATGTACGGACCGAGGATAACAATTTTCAAAGCTTAGAACTTCCTGAAAAAAACAGCTCTCAAAATTAACTCGTGTGCCCCAAAGTTTGCTCTTCATCTGGGAATAAAAGACTCAAATGCACATTGATAAATCATCTAAAATTTCTGTAAATCATCTAAAATTTCTGTAGATGGAGGGATTTTTTTTTTTTTGCTGTCATAAAACCCCGTTGCATAATGTACTGACCTTTTCAGGAAAGACCTTGCAGGATTTTTGCTTTAGCATTGTACCTGTCAAATTAACTGCACCTGGGAGGAAAATGAATATACTTGACTGTGTTTGAAATAACAGGGTATTTTCTTATTAAAAGAGCTGAGGTTCCTTGAAGGAATATTCTTCAGCAGCTGCTTTTTTCCCTTGATGGCTTCCACCCTATATCAGGTGGTTTTCTGCCAGCCTTTGGAGTTAGAGATGTCCCTGGCATTGATGGAATATTGATAATGGTGTGGTTGTGAGAGCTGATGAGCAGCTGGGGCAGCCCACTGGATTCCATGATCTGGTTTTCTCCTTAATTTCTGCAATCTGTGATCATTTCTGATGGAAAAGTCATGGAAGGAGAGCAGGGTTAGATGGGACTTTGGGAAGGAATTGTTCCCTGTGAGGGTGGGCAGGGGCTGGGCTGGAATTCCCAGAGCAGCTGTGGCTGCCCTGGATCCCTGGAAGTGCCCAAGGACAGGGCTTGGAGCAGCCTGGAACAGGGTAAAGTGTCCCTGGCAGGGCTGGGAATGGGATGGGATTTGAGGTCCATTCCAACCCAAACCAGTCTGGGATTCTGAGAAGCACCTGGTGAGGCTGCCAATGCTGGGATGTGGGTGTGAGGTGTGAGCCCTCCCAAATCCATCTGCTCCTTTTCTGAGCACTCCTTCCATCTATTTGGGGTCATGATTAATCCCTCCTAGGGTCTAGAGGTGGAATAATGATTTCCAGCACTGGAATAATTATCTTGTTGATCATAATTGTATCATCTTAATTATGGTTTTTGTGTCTTTGGAGCCATCTTGGGTTTTTGGGAAGATCTCCTGCAGCAAGGTGGGAAATTTGGGCTGGTGACCACATCCAGCATCCACTGTGATGCTGCTGTTTTCTGGAGTTTATTATTGTGCTTCCCTTGACAAAGACATTTTCCTGTCCCTAAAGGTGGATGGGATTTGGTGTCCTGCCAGGAATGGAGATCTCAGAGCCACAGCAGCTCTGTAAAAACAGGAGAAGGCTGTTGCACGTCCTCTTCATCCCAAAGCACATCTTGCTTTTAACTTTGCTTCCAAACCATCCCTGTGCAGCATTGGCTCCACCTTCATTGCTCAGCAGCAACCCCGTGACACTTCAGCTTTGTTTTGCTGCAAGAAAATTCCAGTGAGTTGGAAGCAAAGAACTGTGTTAGGGAACAGCTCTCCCTGCACTAGGAAGAAACACAGAGGGATAAAATGGTCCCAACTGCTGCTGTTCTTGAGTTCAAGGGGAAAAAGGTGAATGAAGGGTTTTTTAGAGATTTTTTTTTTCATCTTTTCTTCTGTTAAAAGAAGAAATTTTTGCTGTTTTTGGCACCTTGCAAAGTTTTAGGCAGCGAGGCAGTGCTGAGGTTTAGACCTGGAAAATTCCTGAGTGTGAGCTGGTTGTCCTCTTTGGAGTGGGGACAAGTTCAATCCCTTCAAAACCTTTTGAATGCTCTGTGTGCCTTATAAGGCTGGGGAACTTCAATGAATCTGTGGGTTTATCACAGAATTGTTGAGGCTGGGGAAGAGCTCTGAGATCAGAGTCCAGCACCAACCCAGCAGCACCACCTCATCCTCAACCCACATCCACACAGGTTTGGAACATTTCCAGGAATGGTGTCTCCACCACTGCCCTGCTGGACAGCCCTTTCCATGAAGAAATTTTCTCTAATATCCAACCTAAACTTGAGGGTTCCTCTCATCCTGTCACTGTTATTTAGAAGAACCTTTAATCCAGGGGACATCCCATGTCACTGCTGGGGGTTTTCCATGGAGGATATTCCTCAGGGGATCCCAGGCAGGAGTGGCTGCTCCTCCCAAACCCTGCTGGTTGTCCCCTGGTGTGTTTTACCTGCTCTGAAGTCACGAGCAGTTGAGAGGCACCTCCCAGGCTGTCATTTCCAGAGTGGCTCAGAAATGGGATATTTGAAGGAGAAATAGGGCACGGGATCTTCACACAGTGACAGAGGCAGCAGGGCTCAACTGCTACGCTAAGAAAAAGCAAGAGAATGTTGAAAATGGCTTTTTATCCCTCACTTTTTGGAACCATCACCCACAGGATGCCGTGGATGCCTGGTTTCCTTTGTTTTTAACAAGATCCTTGGAAAGCCAACTCATTTGTTTGGCTAGTTGCCCTCTCTTTTTTTTCCCCAACTTGCATCTTGACAGTGTTGAGAACTGCTGGGTTTAACACATTGTTTAGAATGAAAGCTGTAAGAGGTTATTAGGCTGTGTGTTGTGGTAATTCTCTGCTGAGAGCTGATTGAGACCTGAAGAAGCCTTGCCAAAGTAATTTCAAATGGAACACAATGATTCCAATATTATTTTCCCTTCTGGAATCTAAACATGAGTTGACATTAAGGTACTTTGGGATGATTGTACTCAGAAGCCTTTTAGCAGCCAATATCTTTATCAATTTGGGTTTTTTGATGTTATTTTATCAAATTAAGCACGAAGAATTCAATATATTGTTCCATAAATTATGGATAATAATGTTGTTACATGTTTTTGGTTTTTGTTTTGTGCTTTAATTACTTCAGGAGTAGCAGAAACCCTTGGCAGATTACATTTCCTCAGACAGATCCTTAGTGTAAACCTTCCTTTAATTTAAAGTTTTCTTACAATTTCCTAATTACAACTGAAAAAACGCTTAACTGTCATTTTAAATTTGACATTTCATCTTGTGATTCCCATGTTCTTTTCCCCACTGCTGCCTGAACCCACTCCAGAGGCCCTGGTGAGTAGATACTCAAAGTTTCGCTCTCTCTAAGATGAGCTCATGAACATTTGAATTCACATTATTGTACCAGTGTGGGTGTTTGGGATGAAGCTGCATCCAAGTATTTGCTTTCTCATTTCATGGAGCTTTGGGGACTTTTCCAGCTTTATTCTGCTTTTCCTGGCTCCTCACAGCCAGTTTTGGTGCCTGCAGCACCACATTCCTTGGGAGCACCCAGAGGGGATTTGCTCTGTAGGATCCCACAGGAAAAATGATCCCTGGGACATGTGGCCAAAACCAGGAGTGAGAAATGATGATGGGAATCCAAAGACCATGGAGCATCCTGGTGGCACCTGGGGACCCAGGTCCGTGGTGGCTTTGGAATGCCAGGCTGGATTTAATGATCTTAGAGGGCTTTTCCAACCTAAACGATCCCATAATTCTGTGGTGGAAGGAAAAAACATTCTATCTTAGCACCCAAACCCACCTGGATGTGCTATTGCAGTTTTTAATTGGAATTGTGGTGCCCTGAGTGCTCATTTTGTGCTCACTGAACCCCCCAGGAAGGGTGACCACGTCACAGCCCCAAATCTGAACGTTCTGGGATGTTTTTAGCACAGGATGTGAGGCATGAGCACGATGTGGGAACACTTGGTGCTTATAAAAGCAGCAGGGTGAGGGAGCTAATTAAATAAAGCTGAAGGTGTTAAATCCCAAAGCAGGGCTCCATTTTTACCAAGTCCAAGCTAACACCACGTGATGTTTATTTTTAACAGGGAAGGTGTAGCAACTTTCACTTTGAATCATTCTTTTTCCACATCAGCATCATTCCAGTTACTACCATTGCCCATTTAAAAATACCCAGGGATGGGCTGCTTTTTCACACTTGGATTTTATTCATCTTTTCCAGTATTGTAAAAAAACCCCAATATTTCAGTCTTGAAAAATAACAAAAAATGGTTGTTTGGATATTATTTTCAGGCTTAAATGCATTTCTGGCTGTTAATCTGCAATTCAGATTTCTGTAGTGAGCTTTGCACTGAAATTCTCTGGGCTTGACCATCAATGAGTGACTTCAGGATTTTCAGCACTCAGAGCAGTTTGACTAAACAGAGATATTGTACAAACTATAAAATAGTACTTTGCTCTTAATGTATTGTTTTTTTAATGATTCATAAGGGTAGTGTCCAACTCAGTTATTAATTTAATACAATTTGGGTGAAATATCCCTAAACCCTGCTTGCTCTTACCTTGCCAAAACATTCCTTTTTCTGAATTTTCATCTTTTTCAATGACTGACAATGGTGCAGCATTTTGGCTTCTGAGAGCAGCAGCCTTGATGCTTAAAAAGCCAGCAAGGCCTTTTCTGGGGTTATTAAATTTTAGGATCAGAAATATTTCATGAGCACATTCTAGAAAACAAGCTTTTACAGTGGGAGTATGAGAAAGCACAGCCACTATAGGAAGAAATGGAGGTTTTTTTTTAAAGAAGGAAATTATTCATGCTCTGATATAACAGATGGGTGATTGTAGGGCAGGAAAAGTTTAAAGCATATTTAGGGAGAAAAAAGGTGTCAGATCATTGGCTATCACCAGTTTGAAGGTTTATATCACTGAATATAAGCACTGAAAAGTCATCTTCTCCTTCTCTCAGTGCATTGCAGGCAGAGCTTGAGCTCAGCCTTTCTTGATGGATGTTTCTCCTTTTCCATCAGAAGTGTCACAGGAAAGCTGGCACTTGCAGGTAGTAAAACAGAGATATTTCTAGATCTTGGAATGAACAGGCTGAACTGAGAAGGTAAATTCATGATTTTTAAACATTAACTAAAATGAGAGCATCTTTAGGATATGGGTGATGGATATTGATTATCAACGGTGTTAGGAAATATCCATCCTGAGGCACACACTGTGCCTTGAGTGGCTGAACTTTAAACTTCCAGCATGTTTTTCATTTGGGATGTTCAAAGCAATAACACAAAAGATATTAAAAGCAAACCTTTTCCTTCTTTAAATTCCTCGTGCATAAACATTCACCAAAGGCCTGTTGAGCTGCAGAGGGAATTTACTGTCAGTATGTTCAGGATCTGTTTGGATTTGCTCTTCCTGGGACAGGAGCTTTACTCCCCCAGCTTTTTCAGATTTTTTTGTCCTGGATGTGTGGGAAGGGCTTTCCCCTGAGCCTGCCCATGTTTCCAGCTGCATCCAGAGCATCCAGGGGCTCTGGAAATGCCTCTGCTGCTCCTGCTCTGACCTTCCCCACCCCTGCCTGCCTTCAGCTTCCCCAAGCCCTCACCTGGAGCCTGGGGAGAGCTCCCTCCTGCCCTTTGTGGGAGTTGTTTGCTGCTTGTCAGCAACTCCGGGAAAAGAGAAAAATAATAATGTATGGCTGCTGCAGAAGGTGTGAAAACTGTCAATTCTCAGGGCACGGTGGTTATCAGCAGCATGGAAAGTTTCTCTTTCTCTGCAAGGGGCTTCAGAGAGAAGGAGCTGAAGTGGAGCACCTGATCCCTGATCCCATCTCTGACCCAATTCCCTTTGGAGCTCATGGTGACAGAGCCACCTCTCCATAACCCACAGCACTCCTGGCTCAGTTTGAGTTTTGGGTGGTTTAACTGGCTTGGGCAGCTCTCTGCTGGCCCAGGTGTCCCCTGGGCAGGAGGAGTCTCCTGGAACATGAACACTGAAATGCATCACAGCACGGGGTGAGCCAGCTTATCCTAAAAACTCTGGGAATGGAGCCCACCAGATGGGCTCCTGCAGAGTCCTGGTCCTCCCTCACAGGGATGGATGGATGGATGGATGGATGGATGGATGGAGGGATGGATGGATGGATGGATGGATGGATGGATGGATGGATGGATGGATGGATGGATGGATGGATGGATGGATTCAGGGATGGATGGATGGATGGATGGATGCGGGATGGATGGATGGATGGATGGATGGATGGATGATGGATGGATGGATGATGGATGGATGGATGGATGATGGATGGATGGATGGATGGATGGAGGGATGAGGGATGAATGGATGGATGGAGGGATGGATGGATGGATGGATGGATGGATTCAGGGATGGATGGATGGATGGATGGATGGATGGATGGATGGATTCAGGGATGGATGGATGGATTCAGGGATGGATGGATGAGGGATGGATGGATGGATGGAGGGATGGAGGGATGGATGGATGGATGGATTCAGGGATGGATGGATGGATGGATGGATGGATTCAGGGATGGATGGATTCAGGGATGGATGGATTCAGGGATGGATGGATTCAGGGATGGATGGATTCAGGGATGGATGGATGGATGGATTCAGGGATGGATGGATTCAGGGATGGATGGATGGATGGATGGATTCAGGGATGGATGGATGGATGGATGGATGGATGGATGGCTGGATGGATGGATGGATTCAGGGATGGATGGACAGACAAACTGCACAGGAAGCAGGGAAGGTTTCAACAGCTGTATCCCCCCCACCCTTCAGTTTTTAATTTCATTTCTTCTCTGCTCATCTTCCATGTGAAAACGTATTTTGTGTTAACAATGATTCTGTGTTAACAAAAAAATCACCTTTGTGACATTCTGTGTTTCTTAATGCTGAAATTTTCCTTCTGAGGGCTCAGGCACTCCCTGGGTTTGTTTCTCTCTGTGTTTGACTGTTAAAATGTAATTATTTTGTATGATTTGCCTGTAGCTGGCCTGATCACGTCTGCACTATGTGAGGTGTAACAGAAGTACTCAAAAAAGATGCAGGAGAATATAATGATGATTTTCTGACAGTTCCCTCATAAAGACGTACAAACAGAAACATTCCGGGATGAATTTCAGTTGTGTGTTTGCGTCAGTGAGGTTTTTAAGGGAGGTGTGATACGAGGATGGCTTTGTGAGGATTCACTCTCCTTCCCACACTTGTTGTCTCATGTTCTTCCTTCTGGACTGTTTTGCATCTTCTCATGCAGAAACCACATTATTCATTTTTAAAAATCAAAGTGAAATTGCCAACTGTCAAAACCAAACATGTTTTCTGTAAGTTCCTTTTGAACACAGACTAACTTTTTATTTGTCAGACTATTTTTGACAATGTGCTCCTTCCACAACCACTTCAGTTGTGTTTCCTCGAGGAAAATGAGGACAAAGTTTTCTTGAGGAAAAATATTTCCATCTCTGGGATATGAATCACAGTTATTACCTTATATTTGGTGTCATGTTGAGCTGTACTTTCCTGTTTTGGTGCAGCACTTTTTAGACTTAGAAATGTGCATTCAGCACTTGCCAGTGCTTGTATCCCTGAAAATAATGTTTCTTAGCCAGAGTTTCAGTTCCATGCCTTCCTTATGTTGAGGACACCAGACCTGTCCCCGGTACTCCATATGGGAATCCTTTGCTTCATTTTTCCTGTTTTAATTTACTATTTCCTGACCTAGCCTAATGAAAAAAATCCACCATTGTAGTAAACTCTTGCCTCTTGATTGCAGAGGGTGAAAATCCCCCTCTCTGCTTTGCTGCTCACAACTCAGGTTTAGCAAAAGGGATTCCCAACAAGGATTAGAAGACCTGAGGGAGCTGTGGGATGGTCACCAACCAGTCAGGGGGGAGGCAGGGTTTGAAATTCTCTGTATTTATCTATAAAAGGCCCTTGCACTCTTTGCTGTGTGTTCTGGGTGATCTGTAGGCTCACCCAGGGTTTGTCTGACACCACTGGAAGGAGGCAGTTGGCTTAATTAAAGCAGATCGACGTTTTTACAGCTTCCTATATTTTAGTTTCTGCCAAGACAACTGACAACAAGGAATGAGGAATTTATGAAGGAATCATGAAAAATTTATGCTGGCATATGAGATTTATTCATCCAGCATTGAAAGCGTGCTTTAAATCCTGACATCAGAGCTGCTAATAGGAAATTTGGAAATAGACTAAAACTGTTGATTGTTTTGTGTGAATGTGCAGATTCCATGCTGGATTTCCATCCTGTGCTGTGCTGGGAGGGACCATAAAGATAATCTTGTTCCACCCCCTGCCATGGGCAGGGACACTTCCCACTATCCCAGGCTGCTCCAGCCTGGCCTTGGGCACTGCCAGGGATCCAGGGGCAGCCACAGCTGCTCTGGGCACCTGTGCCAGGGCCCCACCACCCTCACAGGCAATAATTTCTCCCCAAAATCCCATAGAAATCTACTTTCCTTCTGCTTAATGACATTTTCCTTTGTCCCATCAAAGCAGTAGTTCTTGGATTTCTAGCTTGAGAACTGAGTTTGTTAGTCAGGATGTCAAACTTATTTTGCATTAGTCAAAACTCATGGAATAAAACACCTTAAAAGAAAACTGGAATATTGCCAATGACAAATTTACGTTAAATCCTTTAATATTAGATCTTTAAAAAAACCCCAAAACCTCAACCCAACACTCACGTGCATTTCTGGAAAAAATAAGAATTGGTTTAGATATTTACTTTTTAAGCTTTGCTGAGCACTTTCTGGATATTATCTTCACAAAGCAGAACTCGGTGTGTGGACGTACGAGTCCACAGGGAAAATAACAGCATTTTCCTCAGTCTCATTTCAGCTCGACTGTTGCATTAATTTCCTTTATAACTTCTGACATCTGTAGCATGAATTGCTAATTTGTTTGGTCTGAAAGTTGGTAGGAAATAAGGACTTCAGTGAAGCCAGAGTGTAAAACCGCTGTTGCATTCAGCATTTTTTGCTGTGCTTCTCCTGATGTGACCGACTCCTCCATTTTGTGCTTAACCTGGATTTGATTGAAATTTGTAAACTTTGCCCGTACATGGAGTTTTGTATCAGAGCTCGCTGTTCTCTCTGCTGTAAAATATCTAATCCCTTCTACTTACATGTTTCTGTGAAAGCTGTTCCCTTGTTCTGACACGGAAATCCTCCCTGTATGGGTGTGATGGATGGAACGCAGCGCTCGCCTTGATTTAACACGGGGAGAGGTTTGTTAGAGCTGATAAATAGAAAAGGGTTGATTTAAGGCACCCTGGAGTGGGTTTTGGGCAGAGATGTGGGTGTGGGATGAGCAGAGCAGCTCCAAGACTCCCTGGTCATGGAAATTAATCTCCAGGATCTGGGGAAGCTCAGTTCAGTCTGTCAGAGATGTCCCACAGCAAGCACGTGGGGTGAGATAACGATGCACCACAATTAACCTGAGATGGGCAGCTTCAGATGAGACAAAGCTGACTGGCACATGAGGTTTCTCCAAGTTTTTCAGCTCATTCAGTTGAAAATCCAGAAGGGCTGGATTGTATTTTGTGGATAGATATGATAAATAGCAAATAAATGCTGGTAAAGCTTGGTGGGTACCAAGGGCAGGTTCTTGTGCGGTGGAAAAGATTTGCTCATTAAGGAATACAACAGGAGGGGGGAAATGTCCTTAAGCTGTAGAAAGGCAGGATAAGGTGGGATATTGGGCAGGAATTGTTCCCTGGGAGGGTGAGGAGGGGCTGGGATGGAATTCCCAGAGGAGCTGCCCCTGGATCCCTGGCAGTGCCCAGGGCCAGGCTGGACATTGGGGCTGGAGCACCTGGGACAGGGGAAGGTGTCCCTGCCATGGCTGGGGTGGGGTGGGATGATCTCTGAGCTCCCTTCCCACCCAAACCAAAGTGGGATTCTGTGGTTCTGTGATTCTCAGGAAAAGCTGAAGGTTCTGTTTCCTCCATCTGGTTTGTGGGAGATGTTCATGGCAGTTGTCCATGGTCAGGAAGGATGAATCCACAGAGTCCGAGAACTTCAGTTTAGGTTGGAAAAACCCTTCAGGACCATCAAGGCCACCAGGTGCCACATCCACACAGCTCTTAAATCCCTCCCTGAGCAGCTGTGCCAGGGCTGGACAACCCTTTCAGGAGAGAAATTTTCCCAAAAACCCAATCTGCCCCTCCTCTGGTGCCCCTTGAGGCCATTTCCTATTGTCCTATCGTGTCCTGTCCATGTACTCAAAGAGTTACCACCAGCTCATTTCCAGCTGTGTCAATAAATGAGATTGCAGTGATAAGGAACCAGTTTGCTTTAGGGTTTTAGGGTTTTTTGCCTCCTCTCCAGTGCTCTTTAATAATAAATGAATTCTCTCCATGCAGTGAATAAGCCTGTTTGGGATGTAAGTACTGCAATACGTCTTACAGAGCCAGGGCTGGATTTGGGAATGCTGCAGGTTCTGTCAGGAGCTTTAGGCTGCAGAGGAACAATCCTGAAATTGTCTTTTTTAAAATAAAAAAAAAGGAGCTTTACATGGTTTGGTTTCCTTATGCTTTGAGAGAAAATTACCGTGTAAAGGTTTAATCTTGTGTTACTCTTTGGTTTTATATCACTAAGTTTGGTGCATCAATTGGGAAATTCAGGGTGAAGGATGCACTTAGGATGCACCAACAGCAGAAAAAGAGGTTTTCTAGTGCTGGTCTCTGTTTGTCCACTGGAACACAGTGATAGCCATTTCAGTGTGGTACTGATCACTGTGTGGATCTAAATATCCCTACACAAATTCTTCAGATGTCATTGGGAATAATTTGACTTTTCTTGGGTTTTTTGCTTGTTTGTTTGTTTGGCATTTTTTTAGGTTGTTTTTTTTTTTTGGTTTATTTTTTCTTTGTTGTTTTCCCCCTTTCTGGATATTGATTAATTGCTTGTGGTTTGATTAATGTATGTATTTATTTACTCTCTGAGTGCTGCATTTCAGCTGTTGAGTGCATGAGCAAACAGCTCATGGTACAGCCACAGAATCTTAGGATGGTTTGGGTTGGGAGGACCTTAAATCCCATCTTAAATCCCATGGGCTGGGACACTTCTGCTATCCCAGGTTGTTCTACAGCCTATCCAAGCTGTGATGCAACAATGATCCTAATTTTTTATTAACTTTTATAACACACAAAAGAAGGAAATAATTAAGAATTAAATCTTGGTCACCCATTTTTTTTCCCCCTCCATGGCAAATTTTTCTTAGACTAATATCTTTGTGTTGGTTACACAGACTTAAATTTCAAACTTAAATTTATGAGATGTTGTTACCCTATCATGTAAATCTTTTAATCTGCAATTAATAGGATAATTAAAATGTCATGTTTATGAAAATAACTTTTTTCCTGGCTGGGATATTCTGCAATTCACTTACCAGCACTGGGTTTCCAGGTGAACATTGTGTCCTTGAGCTCTCCTTGACTGCATTAACATTTGCTTTGTCCATTGCCAGCCCACGAAACATGAAACAATTCCCTTTTTTCCCTGAGTCATAAATGCCCTGGCTCTGGGAGTGCTGTTGGGATGGGGGAAGTGCTGAGGCTGCTGAGCTGCCCTGGAGCAGAGCAGGGGACGGGGGGACACAAAGTGCAGCTCCTTCCCTCAGTCCAGCAGCAGCACCTGGGGCTGCACTTTGGTTATTCCACCTGAGCCAGGGCAGCTCAGAGAGGAAAAGCAAAGAGGAAATGAAAGCCCAGGTTTTGAAAAGAGTGAATGGAATTTGTGCTCAGTGTCCCACTCTATGGATCATTAGAGGGGGAAAAAAATGTGGTTTTTCCTTGCTCTGGGAAAAGCTTTTTGCACAAGTTGTTTTTATCCTGTTTTAAATTTATTTCCCAGATACAGAAGTAACATGGTGCAAGTGAATAATTTCATGGTTTTTTCTCTTTTATCAGTAACTCAGTGTAAATACTTCCCTTTCTTTTTGTAATGAGATTTTGGTGAGTTATACTGATGTGAAAGAAATCTAAAAAGCAGCACAAAATTCTGCTGTGAAAGTTTAAAAAGAAAAAAGAAGCAACAACTTGTAAAACTTGCTCATCCCTGCAAGAATTTATGTCTGCACGTACCTGAGCCAGTATTCAGGAGCTTTGCTTGAAGCTTGGCAAGGAATCCAATAGAAATGCAGGAAAACTTCTCAAGAAATCAGATTCTGCCATGCAAATTCACCGGGTTAAGAAGGAGGTGATTTGTGAAGGTTTTAAATTTTAACCCTTTTTTTTTTTTAGTTTCTCGTTCCATTTGGGAGGCTGAGTTATAGGAAGGCTGAGAAAGGGACAGATTTAATGTCAGAATTCAGGTGTTTCAAGGCACAGACGTGGAGAATTGATAGTGCAGGTGTCAGGAGGGATGCCAGCAGTAAAGGCACGGCGGTGTCAAGCAAGCAGCCAAGGTTTGAAATGTGGTGCAGCTCATTTTGGGGTGTGCTGCAGGCTCTGACAGACACAGGCTTCCAGAAAATGCCCATAAATTGTCCACACAGATGTTGCCTTTGGGCCCAGGGGCTGCTCTAAGAGGATGTGATGTGATAAATGCTGTAAAAAGGGTTTGTAGCTCCATTTGAGGGCTCTGCAGGAGATCAGAGGGGTTTTCTTGGCAGGGCTGGGGTCAGTGCCCATCCTGGAGAGCAGGGTGGGAGATCCTTCTGCATGCAAATGGTGTGAAAATGAGATTTCCTGATAGTATTGAGGCTCAGGGAAGAATTTGCTGGTCCTTAAATCTCCCTGACAGGGTGGGATTGGGCTCTGCTTGCAGGGAACAGGGACAGGACAGGAGGAAATGGCCTCAGGCTGTTCCAGAGGAGGGTCAGGTTGGATACTTGGGAAAATTTCATCACAGAAAGGGTTGTGAAGTGTTGGAACAAGGTGTGGAGGGCAGTGCTGGAGTCCCCATCCCTGGGGGAGTTCAGAGCCCTCTGGATGTGGGGACAGTGGTGACCATGGTGGTGCTGGTGATGGTTGGGCTTGATGATCTCAGAGGATTTTTGCATCCATATCAATGATGATTCCATGATTCAGGGCTTAGTCAGGCTGCAGTTTTGATTCTTTTAATTTGCATTTCCATTTTACAGCAGTCTTTGAACTGAGTCAGAGGCTGTGGCAGAGATGGGAGTGAGCTTGGTGTAAACCCCAACCTAAGGTTTAAGAAATCAGTGATTTCTTTATCAGGAATTCAGAATGTGGCTTTCCATTTTCTATGAATTTTAATCTCTAATGTTCTAATGACCTTTTTTCAAGAACATTTTATCATGGTGCCTCATTTATCTTGCTAAAAGATATTTTTATTTTTTTATGTGATGTTAAAAGTCACACATAAATTTGATCTTCCATTCACAGTCCACTTACTTAACTGGGTGTTTGATTTAAAGGTACTTCTGGCTTGAAAACGATTTAAAGGTACTTTTGGCTTGAATTCAGGTAACTTCAAATATTTTTTGAGGTAATTATCACACAAATATCAATGGCAAATGGGCCAAATATGATCTTGTGGGCAAGAATATATTTATAGAATTTTATTTTTTCATTTTATGCTGAAAAATCATCCATTGGATTTGTTACTCGAGCAACTGGGCATTATGGGAAAATTCAACTTTGCCAACTTTTTCAGCTCTTCTTTGCTAAAGGGCCATTGTCAAAGATGCTTTGTTTGCCATAAAGAAAGATTTGTAGTGACAGTTTTATATAACAACAATAATATTAATTTGAATTATTTTTGGAAGAATCTCGGAGCAGCTGGGGAAGATCATCTGCATTATGTTGACCTTACAGATGTTCGAGTTGATTCATGGAGGAATGAAGTAATTTGCCTGTGCCCATGCAGTGAACAACCAGCAGTGAAGAATAGGAGTCAGCTCATAGATTATTTTCACATGGAATGTTCAGCTCCATTTTGATAATTTGTCCATTTTTCCTAGGAAAATTAACTCATATCTCTGCTGAAATCGCCCAGTTCACATCTGAGGCGTAAATGCTGAAAAATAATTTAAAATTCTATGCAAAATTAAGGAAGTTTATTGTAATGCTTACTTTTTTAAGGTCAGCAAAGGTGTGGGCAAATACTCACCCCAGAGAACCCACAGGCTTGTGAATTTTTGGGGAGTTTAACCTTGGTGGTCATGGAATTGTCAGAGAATTATGGAATGATTTGGGCTGGAAGGGATCATCCCATCCCACCCCAGCCATGGCAGGGACATCTTCCACCATCCCAGTGTCCAGCCTGGCCTTGGGCACTGCCAGGGATCCAGGGCAGCCACAGCTGCTCTGGGCTCTCAGTTCCTTCCCAATATCCCATCCATCCCTGCCCTCTGGCAGTGGGAAGCCATTCTTATAAACAATAGATTAAAAGCCATAAAAATCTGTGGGTAAAGCTCTGCAGAGGCTCCTTTTCCTGAGGAAGAAGTGCTTCTGGAATAAAGAAACCCCAGTGGATCCCATCCCCTGGCACAGCTGGAGAGCTGCCCTTCCCCTGCCCCTCCATGAGGGGGATGTGCACTGAAATTATTTCAGGTTTTTTTAAAATCTAAACTATAAATATGTAAAATGATCACAGTGTGCCTCCCTGCAAGAACCCACATCCAGCTGGAAAACCCCAGCCACAGAGGCTTGAAGAGAAGAGCAGAAGAAGCTTGACTCTGTAACATTTATTTCAAATTAATTTTCTGCCATCCAGCTCTAGCAGTTCATTTTTCCTACTGAATGGGATCTAATAAGACCTAATAGGTCATAAATCAGTTTCCCAGTTTTGGGCATTAAGGAACTGCAGTGCTGTGTTCTGCTAGAGCAGGAAGGTCTCCAGCTCTCTGTTCCACAACAAGCAGGGCATTAAATAGTCTTAAATCATCAGCCTGTCCCTTCCTCAGCTCCAGGACCACTCCTGAGGCTGGGGAATTTCACAATGAGGGATCATTCTTTATGGCAAACTCTGTAGCTGCGAGCAAAGCAATTTAAAAAACACTTTAGGAGAGTGGTTCCTACATCCTGCTCCTGTTACAAATCACTCGGCCTCAGTGTTTACAAAATCTGCAGTTTAACTAATACAGATGGGTTATCAAATTATCCTGATGGAAACAGATAGAGAGGTTGTTTCCTATCAACAGTTCCATTAGGAACTAACAACAAAATGGGATTATTTACTCAGCATCTATTCATTCCCACTAATTTGGCACAGCGTTATTAGCACTGAAGCTTTACATGCAAAACACTCCAATTCTTGGGGTAATTTGATAATGCAAGACACGTTCCTGATCCATCATTTCATAGGATGGGCCCTATAAACCTGTGTTTTAACAACCAATCCTTACCCAGCTCTTCCATGGCAAAGCTCATCCATCCCAATTAGGAGCAGCACCAGCTCTAGAGAAGGTTTAGATGAGCCTGGGGTTTATTGTCCTTGGGTCTCTAACCCACGCTCCAAAGGATTTATTGTTCCAAGGGTTCTTTTTTTCCCAAATTTAAATCTGAGCAAGGCTTTAGGAAGGTTCAGAGCTGCTGCAGCTCACAGCAAAGGGGTTCACCAGATCAGCTGGTTAAAATAACTGGATTACCTCAGTTGGTTTGTCACACAAACCCATCCAAGGCTTTCCCTGAATCCAGGGGGGATGTTTGCACAAAGTCCTTTTTTGCAGCAATATTTGGGAAGTGAAAACCTCCAGCAGAAAGAAAGCAGGAGATCAGGAAGGATCAGTGTTCAGCCCAGAGAGGAGAAGGCTCTGGGGAGACCTTAGAGCCAATTCTGGATCCTAAAGGGGCTCCAGGAGAGCTGCAGAGGGACTGGGGACAAGGATGGAGGGACAGGACACAGGGAATGGCTCCCACTGCCAGAGGGCAGGGATGGATGGGAGATTGGGAATTGGGAATTGTTCCCTGGCAGGGTGGGCAGCCCTGGCACAGGTGCCCAGAGCAGCTGTGGCTGCCCCTGGATCCCTGGCAGTGCCCAAGGCCAGGCTGGACACTGGGACAGCGGAAGGTGTCCCTGCCCATGGCAGGGGTGGAATGGGAAGATCTTGAAAGTCCCTTCCAGCCCAAACCAGTCTGGAATTCCGTGGTTTATGGTCAGCAGGGTCCTTCCTTGCATGTGGGACTTGTCAGTCCAGGCCCAGCAGGTTTTGGATGATGTTCCCCTGGGATGAGGAGCTTCCCACGTGTTTGTCCTGCCCTCCTGCTCCTGAGTCAGATAATTCTCTCTGGGCAGGGATGTGTCCATTGACTGCCCTGCACATAAAAGCAGAAAATATTGGATTCAGGTGGAGAGGAGGAAGGGAAGCACAGCTTTGCTTCTCACCCTGATCGATCCCACTCTTGTGGGTGCTGAGACTTCTTAAAGGAGAAAATGAAGTTTCAGATGTTGTCAGAGGCAGCAGTGAAATTACCTTTGCAGTTCCAGCTGAATGAACCAGGTTTTATTTATTCTCTAAAACCAAGCAGAAGATAAAACACTCACACCCTGTATTTTGTTTGTACATCATCATAGCAGCATTTTCCTGCTCGAGGATTAACACCAATTGTGCTTGGATTTGTTATTTACAGGTTTCACCTCGGGGCACCTTGCCTTTATTGAGTAGGAAAATCAGAAATTGCCCTTGCATGACATAAAGGCAGAGCTTTAACATGGGAGGTCACTGGCTGCTCAGTGGCACCTTCTGATGTACAGAGTGGGGTCAGCACAAAACGTTTCTGTCTCAAAGACGTTCAACACCCTGTGAGTTCCAGCTCTGCCAGACCTCTGCCCTCGCTGCTGGGGCATCTCCCACCCACTGCAAGAGCGGCTGGAGGGTGGCCAGGGCAGGGAATGGAGCTGGGCAGGGCTGGAGAATCCCTGAGGAGCTGGGCAGGGCCTGCAGAATCCCTGAGGAGCTGGGCAGGGGCTGCAGAATCCCTGAGGGAGCTGGGCAGGGGCTGCAGAATCCCTGAGGGAGCTGGGCAGGGGCTGCAGAATCCCTGAGGAGCTGGAAGGGGCTGCAGAATCCCTGAGGAGCTGGACAGGGGCTGCAGAATCCCTGAGGAGCTGGGACGGGCCTGGAGAATCCCTGAGGAGCTGGGCAGGGGCTGCAGAATCCCTGAGGAGCTGGGCAGGGGCTGCAGAATCCCTGAGGAGCTGGGCAGGGGCTGCAGAATCCCTGAGGAGCTGGGCAGGGCCTGCAGAATCCCTGAGGGAGCTGGGCAGGGCCTGCAGAATCCCTGAGGAGCTGGGCAGGGGCTGCAGAATCCCTGAGGAGCTGGGCAGGGGCTGCAGAATCCCTGAGGAGCTGGGCAGGGCTCACCTGGAGCAAAGGAGGCTCAGGGGCCCTTGTGGCTCTGCACAGCTCCTGCCAGGAGGGCACAGCCGGGGGGAACAGGGACAGGAGCAGAGGGAACGGCCTCAGGCTGGGCCAGGGCAGCTCAGGGTGGATTTTGGGAACAATTTCCTCATGGAAAGGTTTATCCAGGCCTGGCACAGCTGCCCAGGGCAGTTTGGAGTCCCCATCCCTGGAGGGATTCAAAATCCATGTGGATGTGGTGATAGTGGAACCCTGGAAAAAGTTAGAATCTAAAATGTTGGGCTTTGTGCTTTCCCAGATCAACTGCACCTGCGTAAGCAGTATGATAAATTATATAATTGTTAGATGTGATGATTGTTTAGTAATTAATTGTAATTATTATATAACCATAAGAAGAATAGTGAGAAACTATGTTGGAAATTCAGAGAGGGGCTAAATTCATGTATACAATAGAACAATATAGGTTTAATAATTAACATGAAAGTTATGTAACGATAGAGTATAAAACATGATCATTTCGGATGTGTGGTCAAAGTCAGATTTGGGTTGAATGTACCCCGATTCCCAGAGCTCTTAATAAAAAGCTCCGCATATAATCCCCGTGATTTTGTGGTTTTGAACGCTAACAGTGGCACCTGTGAGCATGGGGCAGTGGTGGCCTTGGCAGTGCTGGGAATGGTTGAACTCGATGATCTTGGGGGTTTTCCCAATCCAAATCATTCCATGGTTTTCTGTTAATCTTTGCTGCATTTCCCTGGCTCCATGCAGGGCTGGAGCAGGTGGATTAAGTCAGAGATTATCAATAGAATCGTGGAATTTTTCAGGTCAGAAAAGCCCTCCAAGACCACTGAGTCCTACCATTGACTGCCAAGGCCACCACTGTCCCATGTCCCCAAGTGCCACATCCCATTGACTGAGTGCTGCTGTCATTAATTTAGGCAAAGCAAGGTGCTGAACTACTGGTGTGAGTTCCAAACCTCTGTAACTGTGTTTTAAAGGAATTCTGAAAGAAACCAAGTGAACCCCCAACTTCCTGTGCTGTCCAAAGCAGCTTCAAAAAAAACCAAAAATCCCTGTGTTTGTCACAACCTGAAGTTCCCTAGCAGGAGTCAATTTAAACAGCTGTGACCACCCTGTAATTATGATTTGTCATAGACTAATATTTACTTTTTTCATTCATTTAAAACCCCATTTGTTTTACTGTGTACAAATTAAGAACAAAGTGTCACGTTGGTCCCTGAATGCATAATTGCAATTAAGGTGGTGCCTTGCAGAAATAATACATGGAGGGTTAATTTGGACCACGAGCTGGTTTTAATTCTGCCTTTGTGTTTCTCCACAAGTGAATTATCCTAGGGTGGCACAGAGAAAATCACAGTTATTTGTAGCTGGGCTGTAACGTTGTGGTTTTAATGGGAGTATTTTGAATGAGGGCTTGTAGCCTGAATTGTTGTTGAAAGGCAGATTAGTTCTGTTTGCTCATTCCATGAGAGGTGAGGGACTCTGAGCAGGGTTTGTGGCCCCAGTTGGGAACTGTCCTGAAGGAAATTAGGGAATTTCTGATGAAAATGTCAACACATGAAAAGTTCAATCACAGGAGGGCTCTGCACAAGTCTCTGTTTCTCCCTTTTTAGTGACATTTGGCTCTTAAACATTTAATGATGCATTGAGAATAAAAAGATGATATATAAAAATATTACATATTTTGTAATGAATTACAAATGTGAGTGACCCAAATGAACACACTCACTCCCTGTTACAGGAACAGCATTGGAGTGGTGTCATCATTTAATTTTCTCTTATGTCTTGGACTAAATCACAGTTTTTGAGGCCCATTTGCACCATTAAATGCTGTGTGGGGGGTAGAAGAACCATCTAACTTAAATATTTATAAACTGAGGATTTCTAAATTTTAATACAGCAAAGTTAATATTAAGGTAGATACAGATTTTTTTAAAGAAACACAAACACTTTACTATTTTCCCCAATAAAAGTTAAATGACTCAACCTAAACATCAAGGAGGAAAGGCAATTATTTCTTAAAAAGTGAGAGAAAAAGGAAGAAGATCTTAAAATATGCAGAAGAAAAAAAATCTTTATCTCAGATGACACTTTTAGGAAAAAAAGTAAAAATTTGAAATCTTTTGCAATAATTTATGAAACTCACATTGCATGTTTTCTTTGAAAATACCGTTTTTAACTGAAAATAATTCCTGAATTTCTCAGTGCCCAGTTCTTCAGCAGTGACTCTCAAACCTCTTTGGCCTCTGGGTGTGATCCAAAGCAAAAGCTTTTTGTGTGGCTCCTGTAACACTGAAGCCTTGGATTGTAACACCATAAATCATATTCCAGGTTTGTGCTGCCACTTTCAGTATCCTTTGGGATCCATTTTCAGGGATCAATGTCTGGATTTTGCTGATGTTAAAGATGAAATTACTTAAAATCTGGACAACCTGTGTGTGCCATTCTGCTTTTAATTTCTGTGGAAAAAATCCAGGAAATGGAGCTTTTTACCTTGTATAAACCTTTGATCCTATTGATCATTGCTGGCCTAGATCACTCCTGGCTGCTGCCAGGCTTTCCATAATTTCTGCTGCAGATGGAGCTGAAAACTCTGGCAAATCTGCTCTGCACAAGCATCAATATCCATTGGAAAAGCAGATTTTTGCTTGCCCTTCATGGGTCACTGGATGCCAGCATCCCTCTGCATCCCAGTGTTAGTCCCTGCATCCCTCTCAGCTCATTCCCAGCTTTGTTAGGCCCAGCTTTGCTGATATCCTGAGATTTTAGTGCCCAGGCAGTGCTGCCCATCCCACATGGGTGCTCAAGCATCACTCAAGGCAGGGATGAAGGAATTGGGAGTTGGTTTAGTCCTGGAATGGTGAGTTTGGAGCAGCCTGGGCTGTGGAACATGTCCCTGCCCATGGAATGGGATGATCTTTATGGTCCCAACCCAGACCATTCTGGGATTCTCTAATACAATCCCATAAAATGAGGATGCCTTTAGGTGTTACTCCATACACAAGCATTGGGTGAAAAGAATCAACCTGAGCATTTGCTTTGGTTGTGTTTTATGGGTGAGAGAATCTCCTATCAGGACTAATCTAAATTTTCCCCCACTTAGGTTTTTTTGCTTCTCTGAGCCCATCAGATAATTGCAGTCTACTCCCAGAGAAGCTGCTGGCTTTCAGAGCCATTGGCATTATAAATCTTCTATCTAGAGAGAGCCAAACTGTGTAATTCAGGCCAGGGAAGAAGAAAAAAGGAGCAGAAATGGTGCAGAAATGCTATTTGAGCTTTGTACCCAAATCTGCTTTGCCCCAGTGCAGCAGAACCAGGCCAGGGGCACTGATGGTTGTGAAGGAGCTGCCCTGGTTGTCTGCTCCTTGTGAGGCTCAGGAGTATTTTCCACATGGGAATTAACTTCCCTGGCACTGCATCCCCCTGTGAGCCCTGTGGGATTGCTGGTGCTCCAATGTGCTGGTGTCCAGCTCCCCGATTCCAAGGAAATCAACCTTGCACAGTTTTGGAGATTCTCTTATTGCTGTGTCCATAGTAAAGCAAACTTTGCCGTGGCTCTGCCTTGGGAAGGGGAGGATTCATCCAGGTTATTGCACTGTCTCAAACTCACCTGTCAGAAATCCAATTTTAGCCCAGTGGTGCTCCAAAGCACTGTTTGTGTCTCAATAGCCACAGAATTTCCTGTAGTTCAACAATTGTTTGGCCATGCAGCATCATTTAGTAGCTTAAAGAGCTTTCTTGGGATTAACAGAGGGAGTGAAATTAAACTGTTGCATAAAAGAAATCACAGAGAACCTGATTTCAGAGGATGCCTGAATGGTTTGGCTTGGGAGGGAATTTAAAGCCCATCCAGATCCACCCCTGCCATGGCAGGGACACCTTGCACTGTCCCAGGCTGCTCCCAGCCCTGTCCAGCCCAGCCTGGGACACTTGCAGGGATCCAGGAGCAGTGAAGCATTTACATCCCCAATTCTATTTCATTGCTTGTTTGATATAAACCACTTTTTATCCCAGCCTCTGTCCCATTGACACACTTGGCTGTGTTTTTGTGACCCTGACTGTGTTTGCCTCTTGGGCTTTGATTTCACCAGGCAGAAGCTGATCCCCAGCTGGGAAATTCTGGGCAGGATTGGCATGTCCAGGGCAGCCCTGAATCCTGCCTGGAGCCCAGCAGAGGCTGCAGTGCAGTGTGCTGGTGCTCACAGGGGTCCCAGGGGGAGGGAAGAGATGAGGATCTGACTCCATGTTTCACAAGGCTGATTTATTATTTTATGATATATGTTATATTAAAACTATACTAAAAGAATAGAAGAAAGTATTTCCTCAGAAGTCTGGCTAAGAATAGAGCAATAAAGAATGATAACAAAGGTTTGTGGCTTGGACTCTCTGTCTGAGCCAGCTGACTGTGATTGGCCATTAATTAGAAACAACCCCATGAGACCAATCCCAGATGCACCTGTTGCATTCCACAGCAGCAGATAATCAATGTTTGCATTTTGTTCCTGAGGCCTCTCAGCTTCTCAGGAGGAAAAATCCTAAGGAAAGGATTTTCCATAAAAGATGTCTGTGACAGTGCAGCCCCCACACCTTGGTGTGGTCCCTGCTGAAAGGCTGCAGGGGATCTGTTTGTGGGGTTGGCAGTGTCTCTGTGCTGCCCTGCAGAGCAGAAAAACCCACATTATAAATGACATTGTGTGCCCTGCCAGGACGATTTTTGTGCTGGGACTGTTTGTGGGGTGTGCAGGGTGATTTAACCCTTCCCACAGAGCCAGAAATCCTGCTCAGAGCCACTGACGGGCTGGGCTCCTGTGCTGGGGGCTCCTGTCACTGGCAGGCGTTGCAGCATCCTAATGAAGCATTTATTCCACTCCAGAGATATCAGGCAGGGTGCTGAGGGAGCCCTGGGAGAGCAGCAAAGGAAGGATCTTGTGCAGGGGTTGGTCAGGCGGGGTGCTGAGGGAGATCTGGGGAGATTCCTTTTATGCAATAGTTTAATTTCACTCCCTCTGTTAATCCCAAGAAAGCTCTTTAAGCTACTAAATGATGCTGCATGGCCAAACAGTTGTTGAACTACAGGAAATTCTGTGGCTATTGAAACACAAACAGTGCTTTAGAGCACCACAGGGCTAAAATTGGATTTCTGACAGGTGAGTTTGAGACAGTGCAATAACCTGGATGAATCCTCCCCTTCCCAAGGCAGAGCCATGGAAAAGTTGGCTTTGATGTGGACACAGCAATAAGAGAATCTCCAAAACTGTGCAAAGCAGGGATCCTGTGCAGGGTTGATCGGGTTGAGGGAGCTCTGGGAATGCAGCAGAGCAGGATCTTGTGGAGGGGTTGGTCAGGCTCAGGGAGCCCTGGAAGAGCAGCAGAGCAGAATCTTGTGCAGGGTTGATCGGGCTGAGGGAGCTCTGGGATGCAGCAGAGCAGGATCCTGTGCAGGGTTGATCAGGCTGAGGGAGCCCTGGAAGAGCAGCAGAGCAGGATCCTGTGCAGGGTTGATCAGGCTGAGGGAGCCCTGGGAGAGCAGCAGAGCAGGATCCTGTGCAGGGTTGATCAGGCTGAGGGAGCTGTGGGAATGCAGCAGAGCAGGATCCTGTGCAGGGTCGGTCGGGCTGAGGGAGCTCTGGGAGAGCAGCAGAGCAGGATCCTGTGCAGGGTTGGTCAGGCTGAGGGAGCCCTGGAAGAGCAGCAGAGCAGGATCCTGTGCAGGGTTGATCGGGCTGAGGGAGCTGTGGGAGAGCAGCAGAGCAGGATCCTGTGCAGGGTTGGCAGCTGGGTGAGATGGGCAGGAGGGCACAGGAGGCGGGCACAGCTCCCGTCTCGCTCGGCTCCCTCTTCAACACCCCAGTGCCTCCCTAAAACCTTCTGTGTCACTTTAATATCTGAGAGCCACCCTTTGGATCAAGCACAGCAGGATGGTGTTTCACTGTGCAGCATTAGTGTTCCCTTCACAGAGCCGTGGCACAGCCCTGCAGAGCAGCTGCTGCGGTTTATCCCGCTCATCTCTTACAAGAAATCACATTTTAACCTCTTCCCAGGGAGTCTCTGCTTGCTGGGGAGAGGGACTCAGTTGTGTGAAGGTTCAGCTCTTCTGGGCACTGCCTCTGTGCTTGTGATTGCTTGGGTTGGAAAAGAAAAGTCGTGGTAAGGCATTGGGATAATTGAGCTCCCATGGAAACTTTCTGCCATCAGAATGAACTTCACATTTTGGGGGAAACTTCAGCAAATGGAATTTCTGAACAACCTGATTGGTGACCCCAGCCTTGAAGAGGTGACAACCCAACCTTTGCAGATTGCTTTCTTTTTCCTCATTGCTATTCTCTGGTGGAATTTGATAAATTAAATACCTGCAGGAAAAAAGGGAGATTCTTTTCCAAGCAACATCAGGACATTTGTTTAGCCAGGTGCAATTGTCTTCCCAGTTGATGGCAAGATGGATGAGAATGCCAAATAATTTGAAATGTAGCAGATCAATTCTATTGATTTATCCATAAGTAGCTAAAGTGGCCTTAATCACCTGCAGTATCCATGGAAATGGGGAAGGAGCAGAGGCCAGTGCTGGCAGCACAGAGCAAGGGAGGTTCCTCTGCTGCAAACCCTGCACTGTCAGGTATTTGAAAATATTTTGCCAAATTCAGCCAGAACTTCCATGCTTGACAGGAAAATTTGGCTGGGATGTCCTTTCCCAACCTTTCCATGAATTACTTCTCTTGTAGTTACTTCTCTTTCTGGAGTTTGTAGTTACTTCAATTACTCCTGTAGTTACTTCTCTTTCTGGACTGACTGTTTGTGTGAAAAGCAGTGCAACAGGGGGAAAAAAACCCCAAAAAAACAACAAACTTCCTCTATATTGATTTTTACCTCTGCAAAAAGTGGTTGGATTCCTTTGTGAAATCAAGTCAAAAGAAGAACTGAGGTGAAAAGGTGGGTGGTGAGGCCCTGGCACAGAGCAGCTCCAAGGCCAGGCTGGAGCACCTGGGACAGTGGGAGGTGTCCCTGCCATGGCAGGGTGGCACTGGGTGAGCTTTAAAGTCCCTTCCCACCCAAACCCTTCTGGAATTCTCTGATCTTTGCAAGGGGAATGTGATGATTTCAGTTCCTAGCAAAGGCTTTCTGCATTTTACTGAGCATTGCACTACAATGAAATGCTTGTTTAATAACTCACCTGATGGCACAGATCCCTTCCAGCAGCACTCCAACAAATTACATTTGTTTGAAATTACAAGCTCTGCTGGGAGTTTTTGCCAGCTGCCACAATAGAAAGTCTCTTGGAATTCAGCAAGTCTGCCTCCTTTAGAATAATAACTTTGGAGTAGAGGAATAGTACCACTGTCCACTTGCAAGAGATGCTCCTTTGCCAGCATTGTAGCCTTAGCTAAAACCTCCTAAATTAAATTGTCTGCTAGCATTTCCATTAGAAAACGTAATCTCCAAGCTTTTATTGCTCTGCCATAAAATTCTCCAGGTGCTAAAATTGAGTATGGACAGTTCTATCCATGGAGATAAAATTCCAGGAGGCAAAGTTGCTTTGGGGAAGAGGACAGAAGGCTAAAACCTCTTCTTTCCTGCACTCAAAGTCATCCAAAACCCACAGCTGAGACCCCAGACATGCAGACCAGGCAGGAGCAGAGTGAGGGCAGTCAGATCCATGGTTACCCAAGCAGATCCAACCCTTGGAGAGGCTCAGACCCCTCCTGGCCACAGCCCTGAGCTTCTCCAGAGGCACCCTGGCCACAGAGCCCCTTGTGCCTGCTGGTTGTTGGGAGTCAGCCCACAGGTTTGTCCTTCAGCGTTTGTAACTCAGTTATTTTTCATTCATCTGTCCCCTTTGTTTCAGAGGGCACCAGCCTGGAATTATAATGAGGGGAGAGCTATCAGTGATTAGAGATAATGTGCTAAAGCTGGGGCTGAAATATTTGTTAGAAAATAGGTTAATAAAGTGACATGGAGCACCTGTGCTGCTGTGGAGCAGGCATTATGAGGAGATTATGCTAATGTGGGTATTTAGTAGCAAGTCTTCTTTGGGATTACTCTCTGCTATTATCATCCTCAGCCAAGGAATTGTAATTCAAAAGGCAGCAAATGATCAAGGATTTAGGTTTTATTCTTTTTTTTTTTTAAGTTTTGACTGCTCTTTAGCCTGCTGAATTAGAGGATGTTGCAAGGAATCTTTTAAACACTTCTAAAATGTTCTTGAAGAGGAAGAAGTGGAATGGGCAGGGATGTGTAAATGTACAGAAGTGTTGAATTAAATTAATTTGTTAGTGGTGAGCAGCTGGTGGGCCTGGAGGTGCAAAGGCAGCTGAGGAGGGAGAGAAAAGAGACAAAATTTGGGAAAGGAGAAAACTGGGGGAGATGCAAGGGTACCTCCAGGGTGAGCCATGAAATGACTTGGAGTCTCCTGTGGTGAGACACCCCAAATTCTGGGGGCAGTTTTGGACCTTTCTCAACCAGACCAACATGGAGGGGCTGGAGGATGTCCAGGGGAGGGAACAGAGCTGGGAATGGGCTGCAGAATCCCTGAGGGAGCTGGAAGGGGCTGCAGAATCCCTGAGGGAGCTGGGCAGAGCCTGCAGAATCCCTGAGGGAGCTGGGCAGGGCCTGCAGAATCCCTGAGGAGCTGGGCAGGGCCTGGAGAATCCCTGAGGAGCCGGGCAGGGCCTGCAGAATCCCTGAGGAGCTGGAAGGGGCTGCAGAATCCCTGAGGAGCTGGGAAGGGGCTGCAGAATCCCTGAGGAGCTGGGCAGGGGCTGCAGAATCCCTGAGGGAGCTGGGAAGGGGCTGGAGAATCCCTGAGGAGCCGGGCAGGGGCTGCAGAATCCCTGAGGAGCCGGGCAGGGCCTGCAGAATCCCTGAGGAGCTGGGCAGGGGCTGCAGAATCCCTGAGGAGCTGGGAAGGGGCTGCAGAATCCCTGAGGAGCTGGGCAGGGCTCACCTGGAGCAAAGGAATTTTCCCACCCAGACAAGGGAAAAGACTCTGGCTCCCATTGGCGCAGGGAATTTGTCTCCCAGGGAAGCAGAGCCCAGGCGTGGGGAGCACGGTGATGTGCCGGAAGGCTGATCAGCTGCAAGAAAGCATTCATTATCCTTCCATCTAAATTAACTAAAATGACATCATAATGGTGCCTTTTAGAACCTCACTGCAAATTCCCTCTCTTTTATCAAATTATCACCTAAACCAAAATTATTTTAAGCTGTGTCTGTGTATTCTTGTTTAGATAATCATTCTGCCATCAAGGAAGTCATTTTCTCATTCTTTTTCCTTCTTTTTTTTTTTTTTTTTGATGTTTGCTTAAGGAAAAATAGTGGGGAGGACATTGCTAGTTTGTATTGTTTCTTTTTCTGTCAGAAATTTTCCTGTCAGAAATATTTTGCGTAAACACTCACAGTGTAAATCCAAATCCTTGGGTACTGGAGCTAACTAAATAATGTGCCAAATAGCATAATGGTAAAAATATTTCCACTTTTGAAATATTTCTCTTTGGATTATTCCTCCAGAGCAGTGTTTCTGCAGAGGCAGTTGGATGGGTGTTCCATCCTGCACCCAAATTTCCTCAGCTCCTGGAGCTCCTGCAAATACTTTGCAACAGTGTCAGAACTGAGTGAGAGAAAACAGGGCACAAAATGTTTTTAAACATGACCAAATCAGGGCACTTGACTAATTAGGAGGGAGAAGGGCAGAATAAAAAGGGACTGAACCTGAGAAAGGGCTAAAAAAATGAGTTGTTTGGCACAGTGACTCCTGTTCCATTTATAAATCAAATCCCTCTGTCCCTCCTTCATTTACAACTGCCACTGGAAGTCAGGGTTTGATGTATGTTCCCACCTCCTGGAGGCAGTGAGGTTGTTTGCAGGGAAAAAAGGACCTTTTGGAAAACTACAGAATCCGACCATTAATTTTTGCTCTGTTTGGTGAAGCAGTCTCTGCATCCACAAACCAATTAAGCACCTTGGGCCCAGTGGAGGTGAATAATAATCAATAACAGGAAACATTCCCAGGAGCCAGGGGTTGAAATTGGAGTCAGTTCATGAACCAGCAGCACACTCCTGGATGGATGAACTCTCTCTGGAGTGAGAGCCAGAAAGGGCAGAAATTACTGGAGAAATCAGAACTGCCCGAGGCAGGGCAAGGTGAATGGACCTGAGCAGGTCACTGAGATTTGGTCACCTGGATTTTTGGGTTGGTTTTTTTTTGAGAATTTCTGCTTTTTATGGCCTGTATTTCCTAATTTACCTTTGCCATGGTTTCTCCATCTCCTTTTCCCTGCCTTCTCTCACCTGAGCTCCCAGCCATAGTTTTATATCATGTAAAAGGTGGTGAGCAATTCACTGTTCTGCTGGGTCATGGAGAGCTGAAACAGGTCTGGTCAGGAAATGCATCAACAGGGATCAAATGCCAAAAAGGCCTGGTGACAGAGAAAAGGTTTTGGGAACACCTTAAAGTCTCTCAGGGGCTCCAGGAGAGCTGGAGACAGACTTTGGACAAGGGAGGAAAATGAGGAAATGGCTTTAAGCTGAAAGTGGGTGGATTTAGATGGGATATTGGGAAGGAATTTTTGGTTGTGAGGATGGGGAGGAGCTGGGATGGAATTCCCAGAGCAGCTGGGGCTGCCCCTGCATCCCTGGCAGTGCCCAAGGCCAGGCTGGAGCCCCTGGGACAGTGGGAGGTGTCCCTGCCATGGATGGGGTGGGAATGGGTGGGATTTAAGGTCCCTTCCAACCAAAATGATTCTGATTCTGCTCTGTGGAAGGTCTCTAAACACAGAATAAGGGGACAGTCCCTGTCTGAGAGGATCAAACTACAGTAGATATCTCTGGATGCCCTTGGAGCCATCCTCAGCCCCTTCCCCAGGGCTTACACAAAAACCTCCTCTGTCCAGGCTGTAGATTTTGTTCTTTGGTGAATTTTTATGCCCTTCTTTCTTCCACATATCCTGAAGTGACTTCCTTCTGTAATCATATTCCTTCTATTCCAATCACATCATAGAAAATGTTAATTTCCTGCTTTTAATTGGGTTGATAAAGTCTTTTGTCTCACAAATCTTTCCCAATACATTCGGATTAGGTTTTGTTGTCTTACATGCCAGCACAGTCCATTGTGTTGGGTTCCAGGCTCTGAACTTCTCCCTTTTTCAAAGTTTAACTTCTGTGGCTCTTCCTGACATGGATAATAAATTCTTTTGTTCATTGAAACTGAATTTCAAGAAGAGCACTTCTTTTTATGCGCACGCAACTGGGAGCCAATCTTGGTTATTAATTACAGCGAGATAAGGGCTGGCGCTGCAAGGGATGCTCTCCAGCTGAGAGTTTGGATTATTTATCCCTTGGCCAGTGATGTCCAAGTCCACCTTTTATCCTTGAGAGTGTTCCAGTTCCTTTCTTCTTCAGTACAGAACTGCTGCTTTTGGGTTAATTCCACTTATTCTGAAGATCCACTTGCTTCATTTTCCGGTTTCTGCAACTTTTGACAGTGAAGTTACTGACAATTGTCAGGACCTGCTTTGGAGGAGGAGGAGGAGGATTTAACACCCGGAATGATAAACTATTTCAGCTTCCTCTTTCATTTTTTATTTGGGCATAAACCTGAACGGTTTTTATATTCATGAGTTGCAGCAACTTCCCAGGTGATAACAAAGCACTGCCCAGCTTCCAGCCAAGAATTCATCCAGCATGATTTTTTACTGTGGAAATTCTCTCTGCAGAGTGGTGATCTTGCAACTTGCTACTTCTTCCTGTCAATATTTTAATAAATATATTTTTAATATTAACTTCATTAGATAAAAAACATCTTAATTTTGCTCTTGGCACTGAAACATCCTGCAAAGTGCTGTGAGGTTTGCATGACATTTGATTTGTAAATGAAAATAGACTAATAATAGTTGTAGTAGTGGGAGTGGGAGTAGTAGTAGAAGAAGAAATAATAATAATAATAATAATAATAATAATAATAATAATAATAATAATAATAATAATAATAATAATAATATTGTGATTATGATGTTCTGTTGACTGTCACTGGAATTTCTCCACTGACCTATGTAGCAAGTATTTTATCCAGTCACAGAAAGATTGATCAAAAATATATTAGGACTTCAGTAATTGAAAAATCAACATTAAGTCTCTCCATCTCATCTTTGGGATATTCTTTTATGAAAAATTGGAGGAATTTCTGGCTTCCTGAACCCCCCTGATGCCCAGGGGTTGTTTAATTCCAGCTCCAGTTGAACACATTTTGTGCTCTGCTCCTTTTCCAGTGGCAAACACAGCAGCATTTGTATTATTTATTCTTTGTTGGTATTCCCTGGAATTAATATAAGGGAAAAATGAGAGTTACAATTTAAAGAAAAAGAATGGATATGAAGTAATGAGATTGTGCCAAAGCTTAATTAGATGGAGCAGATTGAATGCATTCCAGTGATGTCTTCAGGCAGCATCATTAAGCTGGAGGCACAATCCTGCCTGAGTTGGAACCACTTTTGTGTCCGTGAGGAAGCAGCCTGGGATGGCCCCTGCACCACCCAAAATTGTTCATTTTGGGGAAGATTTACAGATCTCCTGGTATTATCAGCTAACAAAAGCACAAGGCAAAGCAGGGCTAAGGAGGGGATAGAACTGGTGATTGTGTGATCACACAGATAAGCTCGATTTCAATCTTGGTTTGTGCTACAGCTCGGTAATTGAATCACAGATCTCCAGTCCATTTATTCTGGAGCAGTGCAGGGTGTTCATTTGTGTGCTGGATTCTGCTCATTTATAAAATCTCTTAATGAAGTGCTTGCCCAAAACACTGACAGAGACACTGAAGGGCTCAAATTCCTCCTTGGCTGTGCTGGGTGCAAGTGCAGAGATGTCTCTGTCAGTTATAAATAATAATATTATGAAACACACACACACACACACACATATATATATATATATATTTGTTTGCTTGTTTATTTATGTATTTAAGTATATTTGCTTATGTCTTAAAAATACTTTCATATTTTAATTCTTTTTCTGTTTTCCTTTCTAAATTGAATTTTAGTTTTCCCACTTAGATCCTTTCTTTCTCCTCCATAATTCTGCCATGGGGATGATCTGACCTTACACTACAGATACATCCCAGTGGCATCAAATTTTTCCCTTTATTAATTTCTTTCAATATATAAATAAATAAACTCTCTTATTTCAATATATAAATAAATAAACTCTCTTAGCATCCTGATAAATTTATGTACATATTGAAATATTTATAAATGTATGTACATATTGATATAATTACATAAATACATCAATATGTTCATAAATAATCGCTTGGCAACATATTGCCCACATATAAATACATAAATATTTATAAATAATGTCTGTTTCCATCATGTTGGATTATCTGGAGGCTGCTTTTCTCTTGGATACCAAACTTTCAGCTAAATAATAATTTTTTTTTTCAGGAGAAATTGCTAAGTATCTGAAATTCAGTACAACTCCTTTCTAGCTAGTTTGTTTTAAATAATTCTGCTTTTTTTTTGTTTGTTTGTTTTTAATTGGCCAGCCTGAAGGAAAATCATATTTTTATTTGCAGCACTGAACTTCCTTTTCCAATATTGCTTTTGGGGGTGGGGAGAAAGCAAACCTGGAACATGTCAGGAGGGGTTTTCATCATTTTGGGGGCTCTGAGGAGACACAAATCTCTGAAATCTGTGCCCCAGCCGGCTCCGAGGAGCAGCTGGTTTGTCTGGGCATTAGCTGGCAGCTGCACAGCATAAATTTGGAGTTTGCAGGGGGAATCTCATGTTTGTTTTGAAAATGGAGATCAGGCTACCGAGGAATAATCAGTTTCTTTTTCAGCACCATGAATATGTAGTGCCCTACTTCTCCTGTGCCATTTGGTTTTCTCTTTCAAGCCTGTCAGGCCAACTCCTTTTGCAATTTAAGAGGTGTTTTAGAAACCCTATAAGCTACAGTGGGTAGTGAATTAGCATTTTGGAAATAGAGCAGTGAACAATGTTCTAAAGACTGTCCTTCAGCAGATTTTCTGTTGTGCCATAAGTGGAGGGGTTTTTTGTCATGTGTTTAAAAACGTGTTTTTCTTGACTTTAAAGTACAACCCATTGCACGTCTGGCTTAGACACAACACTGTAACTTTAAAAATTTCTGTCTATATAGTGCTAATAAACTGAATTTTTAATGATCTCTTGATTATGAAAAGATATTTTAAAGACAAGTGATTTTATCCCAAACACTCCCTCTGTTTCTGCATATGCTAATTTACTTGATTAATTTGGAGAACATCTGCATAGAATTCTGTACACTTACCAGTGGTGAGATCACACTGCTTTTCAAGTATCAGCCTCAAGTTTCACTTTCCAGACAGACTCGGATTTTGTGTCTAATTGGGATGCCAAATATACAAAGGTACCCCAGAAGTGTGTAATTATGTAATTTTCTCTTGATCTTTCAGAGTCTTCCTGCGAGCAATTAATCAGTATGCAGATATGCTAAACAAAAAATTCCTTGATCAGACCAACTTTGAGTTACAGGTAAGAAAAAAACTCTCAGTTGGAATGGAATAAATGATATTAATGTAATAAATTTCTGCCCTGTGCAGTTTTGGTGGGTTTATTCATGGTTTATTCATGGCTGTGAGCCCCGGTTATCCCAGTTAAATCACTCCAGGCTCAGCAGGTGCTGTGATCCATCCCTGACTTGTGGGTCTTGTCACAGAATCACAGAATCACAGCAGGGTTTGGCTTGGGATCCTGCCTGAATCATCAAAACACAAAGAATTGGGATTTGTAGCTGGGAAATATTTGTTGGAAACATAAAGGCAACGAGGAGCTGTATTAAGAATTTATCAAGAAACACCATCTCTGTGGTGTCTGTTCTTTTCTCCTTTAAATATTTATGTGCATAATTTAGAGACTTTTAAGTTGTTTTGTAGGTGTGTAGAGAAACGTTTCAAAGAATTAATGGAATTTCTTCTTGTCATTTTGGGGGCTTTCAGCTCTGGAACAACTATTTCCACCTGGCTGTTGCTTTTCTCACGCAAGAATCTTTACAACTGGAGAATTTTTCAAGTGCTAAAAGAGCAAAAATCCTTAACAAGTAAGTCCAGCTCATCATCTAAATCATGGCCAAGAACTCGAGGTCTATTGCCATAATTTCACTTTAATTTCTTTGCTAAATCTATTCGAATTGAGATGCAATCAGGGGATAATGAAAGGTTGGGCTGAAAAACATGAATCAAGTGTTGTGTTTGTTTCTGCCCTGGCCTGGAGATCTGAATTTCACCATTCATTAGGGATGAATTCAGTGTTTGCTGCTGCAGGATGCTCAGAAAGTCAAGATTCTCATGTCCACATGTTATAAAACTGCATTTTGAAAGCACTGCAGCTTTGTGCTTCTTCTCATCTCATTTTATGTCTGCTCTTTATTGTCATCCCTGCCTTTGTTGAGGGAGTTTTGGTGCTCCAGCCTGTTCCACTGGGCTGTTCCTGAGGGATGGGTTGGGGTGGCTGCAGCCGTTTCCTCCTTTGGGGGATCACATTCCTGTCCCCAACCACCCCCCTGCCAGTCAGAGTCCCACAGCCCAGGACAGCTGTAAAAATGGGGGAAAAAGCCTGGAAATGAGAGTGGAACATGAGGATTCTGTTTAAACAGAGCGATGGAAAAACCTCTAAGATCATGGAGTGCAAGGCCACCACTGCCCCAAGGCCCCAGTGCCACATCCCAGCAGCTTTTAAATCCCTCTGGGGTGGGAAACTCCACCTGAACAACCAGTTCCAATGCCTGACCACCCTCTGAGGGAGGAATTTTTCCCAACTCTCCATTTAACCTCCCCTGGCACAACTTGAGGCCATTTCCCCTTGTCCTGTTGATATTTCTCCTGCCTTTTATTGGTGTCCCACAGTAGTGACCTAATTATTACTGAACTAAACACCAAGCTCTGAAAAGAGCCAGTGTGGTGATTTCAGACAGAGTGTGTGGATTCTTTTTCTATTTGGGAAGAGCAGCTGGAAAAGCCAGGTGTTCCTGGCTTTTCCCCATTCCCCTCACAGCCAGTGAGGTCACAAAAATGGGGAATTTCCAAGCTGTGATTCCGTGAGCAAGCACAGCTCAGGCTTCTGGTGTGTACATTGAATAAAATGTGTCAATATAGAGAAAGAAAATGCATTTTGTATCCCTTCACCTTCCCAATCCAGGCCTTTATCATAAGAGAACTCCCAGAGTTCATCACTACTGCAGTGATTTGGTTTTAAAGGCTTTTTGCTCATGTGGCTTTTGGGTTTTGACCAGAAATTTCAGGAAGGGCTCCACACCCCATCCATTTTTATGGGAGCCAAGTTTTGCCCTGCAAACTCCACCACTCCCTCCTGAGTTTTGAGGTGTTTCCTTTGGAAGCTCTGCTCTATCTGAGCCTTGAAAGAGAATTTTAAAGCACTTTAGGATCTGCTCTGCCTGGGACTCGTGGGGCTTCCTGGATGAAACAGGAATATTTACAAGTTCAGTGGTAAAGTGGTGTCAAGCAGAGCTCAAGGTTTAGGGCTTGTGCTATAAATACCATAAATAACATTATAGATAAAGGGTTTTCTACAGAAATTGAGCTGGTGTTGCAGAGCCAGGTGTATTTCATTTAAGGAAATTGAGCGGGTATTGTAAAGGCAGGTATATTTTATTTAGGAAATTGAGATGGTTTTGCAGGTAAATTTTATTTAATTAAATTTAGAATCCCTTTGCTTTGTCTGCCCAGCACCTACGAGAGCATTTTAGTCCAGCTCAGACTCCTGACCTGAACAAAGAGCCAAAAGCTGAGCTGGAATTGGGCTGGAAATTGCTGTCAAATACATTTGTGGGCTGATAATTCCTCTTTATCAGGATGAGAACCACAGGCACAAATTTTCTTGGAGTGATTTCTATAATAAACAGAGCAGTTTATCTCACTGAAGGAATTCAAGGAAACAACAGGCATTTCTCACTGCTAATATAAGTAAATAAATTAGGTAATTTGAAGTGGTTGCTTAATAAAGTTTACAAAATTGTAAATCTTTGTTTATAATGAATTTGCAAATTGTTATTTTCAGTTTAATCAGGTTTTGGAGACAGGAATCAAGACAATAAATTTGAGATTCAATAAATGCATGGTCTGGAGTCACTTCCATTGCTGTGTGAAGGCACTTCTATGTCAAAAGGGATGTAATTAATCAGTTAATTCAATATCACACTCACCCATCTTTTTAAGTACATATTTCAATTAAAACCTCAAATATTTAATAATTAAAATTTAATTATTGTAATTTGTAGGTTTTGCTAAACATTGCATTTAAGCATTAGATAATAGCAGATCCTTAATGATGCAGAAGATTCCCTTTAATCCATATTAATGACTGGATGTCTCACTATTATCCCCCAGAAATCCTACAAGTTGCCAGCTCTTACAGTTTGGCTCATCTTATTTCAGTAATGATCTTTAACTTGCAAATATTCCATGTAGCAAATGCATCCTTGGAGCTCGTTAGGGTTCTGATCCCATCATTAATGAAGGTTTTGGGATGATTTTCACTCATTAAAGCTTTCCTGTGGAGTGGGAGGGGAGGAGAATGACCCTGATGGGACACGGGAGGTGTTGGTGCACAGCTTTAGGGTGGGTGGGCTCCCACCCCTGCCTGGGACTGTGGAATGTTGGAATTGTTGAGGCTGGAAACCTTTTTTCCCCAAATGTTGATGTTGGCAGAAGCATTGCAGAGCTGGTGGGGGTAGCCAGGTAATCTCAGTAGTGTGGGTCCCATTTGAGAACCTGTTCTGGAGTTTCTTCCCCTTTTGAAGGCTGTGGATCTGATTTAGAAATGAGATTTATCTGCTTGTAGGTCTTAGATTTCTTTTGTTTTAATGCTGGTTTTGTTTTCCTTTTCAAGGTACGGGGACATGAGGAGGCAGATTGGGTTTGAGATCAGGGACATGTGGTACAACCTGGGTAAGTACCCGAAGCATGTGTTCCTTCAGTGTTCCCAAAAAAACCATTTAGAGGGATGTTCCTGGAAAAATTCAGTGCCAGGTTGGATGGGACTGGAGCAACCTGCTCTAGGGAAGGTGTCCCTGCCCATGGAATGAGATGTCTTTGGTGTCCCTTCCAACCCAAACCATCCCATGACTCTCTAAAATGAATTTGCTTTCTCTTGGAACAAAAGAATGCCTGCAGAAAGCTTTTAGAAATCAAGTGATTTAAGAAATCAAGCCACCTCTGCACATTTAATTCACCATCTGGGTAGGCACATCGCTCTTGTTAATATTTATTTGTCTGTGTTTTTTGTGGGTTTCAGCCTCTTGCTGAACACAAAGCCATCTTTATGGAGATACCTACTCCAAGGGGGTTGTTTTCCCCTTAAAAATATCTATATACACACATATTTATATTTACTCACTTGAAGATGCAGTACCTGGAACTGTAGCACAATGGATGTGTCCAAGGGTTCTCGGTACCTCAGCCTGGAATTCTGCATGAACTCTGCTTTTCAGCCTTGTCTGTGACTCAGTGACTCAGGAAAGCCTGGAAAGTTGGAGCTCCCTGGAGCTGGTGGGTGAGTGAGGCAGCTCTGCCTCTCTCCAGCCTGGGCTGCTCCCTGGCTATAATTTGCCTGTACAGGGATTGAATTTCATGAGAAAGTCAGTATTTACTGTGACCTCAGTGTGCTCGTCTGCCAGATTTCATTTTCCTGAGCTTAACAGCACAGACACTTCAGCTCTTCTGAGTTTTATCAAAACTTCCTTAAATGATCAGAAATAAAGCGTTTGCCACTTCACTTCTATCTCTGGCTGAGCTGTTGTTGCTGGGAGTTGAAAAACCCCAGCATTTCTAAGAGAAGAGAGTGCCAAGGGTTCATAAGTATTTGATATCGCAGAATTTGCATCCTATCTGCTGGAATGATGAGAAAAGGCTTCAGAGAGCAGCTGAGTTCACTTTTATTAGAAGCATCTTCGGTGAATTAAGTGTCTGGAGAACAGATTAGAGCTTAGTGCACGGCTGAGATGTGACTTGACAGGCAGGTAATAAAATCAGTGTCGTGCCTGCTGCTGCATCAGCCAGCGTGGGCTGCTGGCACCTCTGCTGAGCAATTAGCCAAACCCATCCCTCCTGCAGCCCCACAGTCCTGGAGCCGTGGAATTGGTGAGGTTGGAAAGGTTGGGAATTGGTGAGGTTTGAGGGCACACCTGGAGTGCTGTGCCCCGCTCTGGGCCCTCAGGTTGGGAAGGACCTTGGGACACTGAGCACATCCAGAGGGGCTGGAGCACAAACCCTGAGAGGAACCCCTGTGGGAGCTGGGGGGGCTCAGCCTGGAGAAAAGGAGACTCAGGGCTGTCCCCATCACTCTCACAGCTCCTGAAAGGTGCCTGTGCTCAGCTGGGGCTGGGCTCTGTCTGCAGCAGCACTGACACAGCCAGAGCACACAGCCCCAAGGGAAATACAGGCTGGATATCAGGAATAATAGAGTGATAAAGTTCTAGAATGGCTGCCCGGGGAGGTGGTGCAGTCCCCATCCCTGGGTGTGTTTAACAGAGCCTGGATGTGGCACTGGGGGCCAGGGTTCAGTTGAGGGGTTGGGGCTGGGTTGGACTCGATGATCTTAAAAGTTTCTTCCAACCTGGTCATTCTGTGAATTCTGTAAATTCTGTGAATTATGTGAAAAGGTTGAGTCCAGCCCAGCACTGCCAAGGCCACCACTGCCCCATGTCCCCAAGTGCCACATCCACATGGATTTTAAATCCCTCCAGGGACGGGCACTCTAAACTGCCCTGGGCAGCTGTGCCAGGCCTGGACAAATTTTTCCATGAGGAAATTGTTCCCAAAATCCACCCTGAGCTGCCCTGGCCCAGCCTGAGGCCGTTCCCTCTGCTCCTGTCCCTGCTCCCCCCGGCTGTGCCCTCCTGGCAGGAGCTGTGCAGAGCCACAAGGGCCCCTGAGCCTCCTTTGCTCCAGGTGAGCCCTGCCCAGCTCCTCAGGGCTTCTGCAGCCCCTGCCCAGCTCCTCAGGGATTCTGCAGCCCCTGCCCAGCTCCTCAGGGATTCTGCAGCCCCTTCCCAGCTCCTCAGGGATTCTGCAGCCCCTTCCAGCTCCTCAGGGATTCTGCAGGCCCTGCCCAGCTCCTCAGGGATTCTGCAGCCCCTTCCCAGCTCCTCAGGGATTCTGCAGCCCCTGCCCAGCTCCTCAGGGATTCTCCAGGCCCTGCCCAGCTCCCTCAGGGATTCTGCAGCCCCTGCCCAGCTCCTCAGGGATTCTGCAGCCCCTGCCCAGCTCCTCAGGGATTCTGCAGCCCCTGCCCGGCTCCTCAGGGATTCTCCAGGCCCTGCCCAGCTCCCTCAGGGATTCTGCAGCCCCTGCCCAGCTCCTCAGGGATTCTGCAGCCCCTGTCCAGCTCCCTCAGGGATTCTGCAGCCCCTGTCCAGCTCCCTCAGGGATTCTGCAGCCCCTGTCCAGCTCCCTCAGGGATTCTGCAGCCCCTTCCAGCTCCTCAGGGATTCTGCAGCCCCTGCCCAGCTCCTCAGGGATTCTGCAGCCCCTTCCAGCTCCCTCAGGGATTCTGCAGGCCCTGCCCAGCTCCCTCAGGGATTCTGCAGGCCCTGCCCAGCTCCCTCAGCCACCTTTTCTCCTCACTAATATTTCTGACATCTTGGGATTCTTATGGATTTTTAAACTTTTCCCAGAATTTACTGGACTGAAACTAGAAAGTTTGATGCAGACTTTTCCATCCAGCAGGTGTTAACTTGAGGTTGTTTTATCCAGGCTGTTTTTTCTGGAGTGCCTTGTGCCTTTCACTACTGCTGCTGTCACTAGCTGATCTTTACAGGTTATTTAGTTGCTCCAGGGTTCAGTTTCTCACCATTAACAAGGATAATAATTTCCCCTGCAGTTTTGGGAATCGATTGGCTCAAGGGGTAGTGTTTTCTTCAATATTTCTTTCTGTGCTGTCATGAAAGCCTTTTATTTTTAATGGATTTTTTATAAATGGAGATTATCCAGGTAAGATTCCTCTGTGACCTCCTCAAGCTCTAATATTTGTGATTCTCCAAGATCCATTAGTGGGATCATTAATGCCAAAATCCCACATGTGGAGGGAGTCAGGAAATTGCTGCTCTTCCCAAGAAAAGCTGTGAGAGAAAGGTAAATGTGAGGCAGGAGCCCAGTCTAAGGCAGCCTTTGTGCTTCTCCTGAGCAGCACCTGGATTTTCCTCATCTTCTTTGTCACACAGAGAGTCCATGTTAAACTCATGGATTATGTTTCACTTCTGGCCCCTCACCAACCTCATCTGTGTCACAGCATCAATTAAGAAGGAATTCCAACTTCTCACTGCATGGGAATCGATTGGGGGGCGCCTGACACTTTTATCTGGGAAGCTGCACTGCATTAATCAAATTATTCATGTGCATCTTCAGAAACCAAATCAGAAGTGAAGGGCTGGAATTCTTGAGCACAGGTTTTTTTATGCCTGTGCCATTGTGCATGAAATGTGATGAAACCAAACCACTCCCTGACTTTTGATTTATGGATTAAAGGGTATAGAAAAGCCTCAAAAATGAATGTTTTGTCTCATCAGGTTTTGTTTCTAAATACCATGATTAACACACGATGCCTGCTGAGTTAAAATTCCCCAGCTGGGAGCACGGCAGTCCTCCAGCTATAATGCACATTTAAAAGTATAATTTTTTTTTCTGAAATTCAATAGTAAAATAAGAATTCTTAAAGTTTTCACTTGGCTGCCTGTTTCTGATGCAGGGGAGGCCTCAATAATCACACCTTCCTATTTTTATGAGCAGGAAAAAAAAAATAAAAGAACATTTACAGTGCAGAACAGCACTTAAGAGGCTTTTTTCCTTCCATACCACAACCTGAACTTTAAAATGTGTTAATTTGAGTCAGTGTTTTGTTGAAACTGAGGCTTCTTAAACCTTGCTGAGACATTAAAGCATCAAAAAAGCATCAGACAGGCCGTGGCCTGTCTTGGAGATGCAGGAACTCAAAGACCACACACTGGAAGGGTTTTATGGTGCAATACAGCAAACAGAACCTGTGCACGGGGTGCAGTGGTTGGTGGCACCCACAGCTGCGTAGCAGAGCAATTGCAGTGACATTTCAGGTGACACCCTGGTGGGAAGGGTGGCCAGGGAGAGGCAGCTCGGAGGTGTTGGTGACGTCTGAGCCAGCTGGGGGCAGATGGAGGAGAGGAGCTCCTCAAGGTGGAGGGGAATGGTTGCTGGTGCCCTCCTGTGAGTGCCACCCTCCCTGCCAGGGCTTGATGTCACCAAAGGTGTCTTGACAGGGCCCTGGCTGTCGTTGGAGGGAAGGCCAGGGTTAAAAATAGCCCTGAACTTTGGGTGTTACATAAATAGAAGTCATTGCACATAACCCTCTCTGGATTAGTCAGGCGTGTTCCCAGCCTGCCCAGGGCACAGGGGAGGCTGCTGGCAAATTACTCACAGGCTTTTGTGGCCCAGACTGAATGGGGAAGAATCTGGGAAATGAGAATCACACTTTGTCCAGCAAGGACAGCAGCTGTCGGGATCTCTGGCTGCTCACAGTGACCCTGAGCTGTGTTAGAAAATCTCTTTTCCCAGCCCAGTGCTGGAAGGAGGAGTCAGAGCTCTCCAGTTCTCAGTCTCAAAGTTATTTATTGTTCCTTATCTATAAAATTCTTTCTCCTGTCCAGCTGAGGTTCACTCAGCAGGACAGCCCAAGGCACTCTGCCTGCCCTGGGCTGTGTTATCTTTTTGTACTAAAAACTACCTGTACAATATTTACCATTACTTCCCAACACCTATCACCTGTGTTAGACAGTGAGCTTCTACTCAAACCAATCCAAAAGTGTCACCATCACAGCAGAAGATGGAGGCCAAGAAGAAGAAGGAGAAAGGCTGGACATGCCCAGATTCCTCCATTTTGCACCCTGAATCCCCATTCTAAAAACCCCAAAATCTGCTTTTTCACCTTGTGATAAATTCACTGACATTCTACTTAATTTGTCATGGCTTGCATATCTTCATCTAAGGTTGGTAACTTGCTCCACGGGTCATAATCAAACCCTTGGGCTCTGTGCCAGGGTCTCTGAGCCCCCTGACAGGGTTCCTGGCCATCCAGGACAGCCAGAGGGATGTCCTGGGTCCTGACCAGCACCTTGGGTTTGGTTTGTGGTGAGGTCCCTTCCTGCTGTGTGAGCATGTCCCATGGCCAGGCACAAGGTGCTGCAAGGAGAAGGTTTTGCAGGTTCCAAGGGGGCTTTTTTTGCATGTGGTTCCTAAAGCAGCTGCAAAAGTTGGTTTTCAGAAGAGACTCCTCAGTTTTCTCCCAGACTTGTCACATTTGGAGTCGCTGTGTGGGAGTTCCCACATTCCCTCAGGGAGGAAAAGGTGAATTCCTTGCTGGGTTGTTTACCAGACAGGGGCATGGATGCCCTGGGGGGGCAGGGGAGGATTGTTTCCCTTCCTGCTTTGCTCCTTTAGTGGTCCAGCATCTCCCAGGATCACTCTGTCACAGCAAACCCATGAGTGTCCCCACCGTGGGACAGACATCCCGCTCCAGGGGCTTCCCCCAGAGCTGCAAACAGATCCTCGTCTCATCAAAGATTCTAATCTTGTGTGGATTGTTCACATCTCAAGTTCAAAGGGAATTCCTGTGCTTGAGGCAATGGAAAAGCCCTCTGTGGCACAGGGAGAACTCGCAGTGATGAACAACTTTTGTCACCGTTATTTGTTTTCTGCAGTCTTGACTCTGACACTCCTCAGGCATAACACAAGAAATCTGTCACCTGAGAGATCCAATGTAATCATCCTTGTAGGAGACTGAGGGAAGCTTTAGGCCTCTCACTTGATATTCCTGAGCAGCCCCCAGCACTGCAGCAGCACCCATTGAGTATTCCTTGAGTATTAATTTGCCCTGCTCCAATTGCTAATGCTAATAGGATTCAGGAGTTTGCCAAATCAAGGGACTTCAATTATATCTGCTAAAAAAAGTGTTTTGGTGGTGAAGGATTTTTCTTGATTACATTTGTTGAGATTTATGTTAGTTCTGGTCAAAGTGAAACTACCAATTAAAGACTTCACTGGTTACTGTCACAGTGGTGTAGTGCAGGGGAATAAAAATGAGTTGAAATCTGTGTCCTGTACCACTGGTAACTGCAGTGGGAAGCAAGAGTTTGAGAACTGGAGGGAAGTGAAGACTGAACTCCAAAGAACCTGATCTGAAGCAAAATACTGGGTATAGAAACAGTGTTTGAACCTGTTGTAAACATCCCTAATGGGGCATTTGTGAGGAACATCTCCAGTTGTGTCCTGAGCTCCCAGTGCATCCCAGACTGTTGCTGATGGAGAATTGTGGTTGTGTTTCCTAAACTTCTGCCTGGAGCTCTCAGGGCTGTGCTCCTCCAGCACCAAGGTACAGTGAGGTGATGGGACACCAGCACAGGGTGCCCAGAGCAGCTCTGGCTGCCCTGGATCCCTGGCAGTGCCCAAGGCCAGGCTGGGATAGTGGGAGGTGTCCTTGCATGGCAGGGGTGGAATTGGGTGAACTTCAGTGTCATTCCCAACTCCAGCCATCCTGATGATTTTTCCATGGACTTATTCACCAGATAATTTGCAGCCCACACTCTCTGCATCCATTTAGCCAATAACATCAACACTAACCTGCTCTTTTTTCCATTATTTATTAGGTGCCACGCTCCTGCCAGGCTTTAATTTCCCTTCCCTGTGTGGAGCAGAGCAGGGAGGGGGGGTGGAGCAGCTTCCTCTTGGGAAGCTGAATCTGCAATCAGGTTTTGCAGGCAGCTCAGCTCCGAGGAAAGGAGACATATTGTGGGCTGGCTGAGCTGTGCTTTCATGTCTCGAGGCTCTGTTAGGCTGCACTCGTGGTGACACTTTGATAGACTGACACCGAGAACATTTTGTTCACACAGGAGTCTAAATAAGTTAATACAAGTGATGTGCCTTTTAGCCTCCCTCCCTGCCAGCCACACATTGTGCTTTAAAATAAAACCTGGAAATTTGGGTGTGAAAATATGTAGTGGGAAATGTGGCGAGTCCCAGCTTGAAGACTGATTCAAGTGCTCCTCTTGATTTGGAGTTAGACAATACCTCCTCCTGTGGTAATAATTATTAATAATTAAATAGATAAAATAATAATAATAATAATAATAATAATAATAATAATAATAATAATAATAATAATAATAATAATAATAATAATATATTGTATTGGTGGCGATCATCATCATCAAATAAATAAGAATAATAAAAAAGTGTTTCAATAGAACCGGGTATTAAAACATTATTTGTTATGCTCCATAGGTATATTAATACTTTAAGCTTTTACAACTGCAGTTGTTCACTCTGAAATGCATCTTTTCTCCTAAAGGTCAGCATAAAATCAAGTTCATCCCAGAAATGGTGGGGCCAATCCTGGAGATGACCCTGATCCCAGAAACGGAGCTGCGGAAAGCCACCATCCCCATCTTCTTTGACATGATGCAGTGTGAATTCCACTCCACCAGGAGCTTCCAGAGGGTAAGCACAGAGCTGCAGACGTTTAAAGTGAGGAGGATTTGGCTGTTCTTTGACAAAACATAAGGAGTTTTGTTATTTCTCATTTTTCTAAGGAATAATATAATTACGGATTTGCTTATTTCCTACAGCTCCTCAGGGACTGTGCAGTTTTCATCTGTTGGTTTGAAGTGGTTATTGAAGGAGAAATTTGCATGTAGTAAATGAAACCTTTGGTTATGGCACAGGAGCAAAGACAGATGTCTTAAATTGTCACTGTGACTCACACAAGGAATTTGTTCCTGAGATAAATTGGACATAAAGAAAGCCTGATAATGTGGCAAAAGTATAACCTGTAAGGATTTATCATCTCTTCTCTCTTATAATTCTGATTTTCCTTACCATTTTATGGATTTTGAAGAGGAAAAAAGCAATCCAGCACTGTCAGTGCTGCTTCCTGCTCTACAGGCACTGCAAAATCTCAAATAGTAATGGAGCATTTTTATTCTATTTGATTTGAACCTGCTGAGGGGAGCCCTTGAATACACACACACCATCTTTTCCTGATAGCTCCAACTTTTGAAAGACAAGTGGAGTGAGAGAAAGTTTCCTGATATCATTCATCTGACATTGCTTCCCTGGAAACTTTGCTCATGGATTGAGTTTAAGACTAGTTAGGCCAGGCAGGGTTTGGACTAAGCCAGTGGAGCTCCTTCCCCCTGTGAGATTGCTGTCAGTTCAGGATGTGACCTTGTGAATTCTGCAATAAAGCTTGACATGTGTTGTTTGCTTTTTCCCCTTTCTATTGGCAGTTTTCTTTCCTGGATGAAAACCCTTATCCTTTTCCATACTTTGCTTGTGAACTGCTATTGAGAAGCAGCTCTTAATAAATCTGTAGGCAGAGTAAATGAAAATCTGCGTGGAGAGACTTAAGCAAGGGAAATGGCATCAGCTTTATTGCTTTGATTTGTTTTGTGCTGGGTGGTGTGTGGAGAGGTTGTGAACTGTATTTTGGCTTCATCCAATTACTGCATAATCATTTTTTCTCATGTTTGACTCCAGTGCTACTGTAAAGATTGAAATGCTCACTGGGATGCCATTTAAGCAGTTTCCTGTCAGATGCTCTCTTTTGTTGCTTGTCATTTTTTATTTGTACAATTATATAGATCATGAAAAATCCAAGGGTGACTTTATAGCTAAATTTATGGCCCTCAATTTTCCTGACAGAAGGAAACCAGCTTTGTGTGGAATAGTTGGCTGATTTTAATAAATGAATGTCTTAAATATTTCACTTAGGGAGGTTTTTTGCCTTTTAAGAAAAATGCCTCATCCTTAAGTCAGAGATGTCTGGGGTTGTACTTGACATAATATTTTCTGTGGCAGTGTAGCTTCTTTATGGATATAGCAGGTGCAGATGGAAAAAAACCCCTTTTCCATGGGTTTGGAGGAACCAGCCACATCCTGCAAGGAATAATCAATCTGTCCCCTGATCATGCACTTCTGAGTTTGCTGAGTATCTCAGTTTGGCCTTTGGGGAATGAAGGAGGGGAAAAGCAGAGGGTTGAAGGAAAGTCTGGGCTGGATGGGACCTCTGGAATTAATCTGGGAATAATCTGGGTTATCTGGGACCACCTGAAGCTCAGTTTGGAGTATCCCCAGTGAGGGCTGTCTGAGCATTTCTCTGGGTGAGCTATTCCAGTGTTTAATCCTGGCCTTTGGAAGGTGTCCTTGCCTGTGGCAGGGAGTTTGGAATGATACAAGGTCCCTCCCAACCCCAACCATTCCAGGATTCTATGATTCAGACTTTCTGCTTTTTATTTCCTGATGGAATTTCCTTGGGTCAGCTTGTGCCTGTTTCTGTTCCATCTCCTCTCTGAGCACCTTTTGGGTGTTGGAATCTTTGAGTTGGATTTTCTCTGGGTTGAACAAGCACAATTCCTTCAACCACTGCAGGTTCTGCAGCACTCTGCCCTCCTTTAGACCATCTCCAGCTTGCCAGGGTCTCTCTCAGCTGACGGATCAGAGCCAGACATGGAATTCCAGCCATGGTCCAACAAGGGCAGCAGTCCTGTTGCTGCTCTGGCCATGCTCTTGCTGCTGCAATCCAGGACACATTCAGGCTCCATTGAAGGGGCACACTTTTTTCATGTCCAGCTTGGTAAATTGGTTTTTCCCAGTCACTTTTTTGCCCTTTCTGTACCTGGAAAAGCCTTCCATGAGATCTTGGTCAGTGGTTTCCTCAGGAACTGAAGTGGGGATGCCTGGTCTGTCGATTCCTCACTCATTTTTTTGTCTCTTTTGTTTTGAAGTGATAGAAATAGATAAAATCTATTTTTTTTTTTAATATTACCAGTACCTAGGCAAGCTTTGATGCTTAATGGGTCGATGTAATGTGCTGCTTTATATCCTTTATATGCAAGTACCAATTATCCTTGTCCAGCACTGCTTCCAGAGAGAACTTCCAAATGGCATGGTTGGCTGCTGTTAAACTAATCTGCCAGAAATCCAATTATCTAACCTTATTAGTCACATCAACAAGGGTTTAGGTTGGCTCCACTTCTCCAGCAGATGTATCAACCTCATGATTTGTGGGGGAGGATCTGCAGTTTTTTGCAGGCCCGTGATGCTGTGATGGTTTGTGTGATAAACAGGCAGCTTTCCCTGTGGTGGTTTGCATTTCAGGAGGGTTTGGGTTTGCCTGGTAAAACCAGGAATAGACAGAAGAGTTTTTTTTCTTCTCCCAGAGTATTTAGGGACAGAAAAAGATAAATACCCCTTGTTTTTACAGAAATCTATTAAGGCTGACTGAATTAAAAGCTGGAGTTGCCCATTTTGTCCTCTCCTTCTGAAGGTGCTTTGAAGCCTTTATAAGACTTCAAAGTAGCCTGTAGCTCAAAGCAGGAATCCCATCCTAAAAACAGTGTGGGACTGAAGCTTCCCTGTGGAAGGAACACCTCCTCCTCCTCCCCTTGGCTTCTCCCGGGCTGGTTTCAGGAGCAGAGCCTCTGGATCAAAGGGAACGTGTCAGAGCCACAGGAGTGATGAAAGAGAATTGGTTGGATTGTTCAGGGCCTGCCCAGGTGAGTGGGATGGATCCTGTGGTGCCAACAGCAGGGAAAGCCTCAGGTGAAACAGCCCCTCAGCTGGAATGTGGAATTTGGAGCATGGAAAGCTCCTGGTGTCAGTGCCTGGTGCTCCCAGCTGTGGCTTCATCCCTCATTTCCTACCAACACTCTTGGCATGAAATTTAACTCACCTTTTCTGGTCCTGTGTCACTGCTGATGCCACGTTCTGCTTGTTTGGAGCTGAGCTCATTTCTTACATTTAACAGTTAATCTCAGTATCACCAAACAGTCACACCAGCATTTTGGTTTTCACATGCTGGTTATTGGTGAATTTTAGATGGATTTAATTCCCCCTAGTCCATCAGAATCTCTCTTGGCTTTCAGAACCTGTAATTCCTTATTCAGGTTTTTTGCCGCTTCTGAGCCCTGGGTTAACCTCCCTTTCCCTGTGCTGTGGATTTGCAGACAGGACACGAGTAAATGACTCTCCCAGTTCCTGTGATACCACTGAACACTAAATCAAATCCAAATAACTAATCCCTCACAAAGGATTGGTTTCAATAAGGAATATTTTTTAATTACCTACAGTTGAAGTGTAAATGTGTAAGTTTTCTTGGTTTCTGGCCTTTTGGAAAACATCAATAATCCTCTATGACTCCACCTGGGGAGCAAGGGAGAAAGGTCATGCAGTGGCCCCCAAGGTGATCTCATAATTTTGAATGGCTCCAGATCTGTTTCCCAGCTGGAATGCTGTGGAAAAATAGGAAAGAGAACAGATGAAACCTTTGGGAATAACTACCAACTTCCATAGGAACCTGTGAGCAAAGCTTTGCTGTACTTGGGTGTCATTTCTGTGATAGGACTAATTTCTGGTGGTGTGATCTGTCATTTGAATTTAATATGGCAAATTATTATTAGCCCACATCAAAATGAATTTATAGCAGCTTGGAGGGCTGGAAGTCCTCCTCATCAACAGCAAAATTAACTTGTCAGCCAGTGCTACAAATTCAGCCTTCCTTGAGGTGAACCCAAGCCCAGAAGTGATCAGTTGAGTTGACATGAGATGGCTCACCCTGATTTATTTGCTCCAGGTGGGAGATTGCACAGGCAGAGGAAGCACTGGAGGTGCTCTTTGCTCAGGTTCACACTCTCATCCTGAAGAGACGCTGAGATCTTGATCAGCTGTGAGGGAAAGTGGATAAAAATGTCCTGTGATCATCCTGGTGTCACCCCTCAAGCTTTCAGTGTCCACAGGAGGATGTGAGTGTGGCTCACTGGTGGTGCAGATATGTCCGGTTTTCGGCTGTTTGGATGGCCTGGAAAGGCCCGAGGTGGCCTTGGGGCAGCCCGCGTATCAAAGGACGAGAAGAGGCTTCAGTTCTTCTTTCGGTCTCTGTGTTTATTAATTGTTTATCTAAAAGATTTTCTCTCGGCCCGACAGAGCTCTGCTCAGCAGTCAGCCATGAGCACACTCCCTGCCCTCCGGGCGGTCACCTATCTTTATACCCAAAGTTACGTGTACAATATTTATCATTTTTCCCCAATACCTTTCACCCTTATTGCCCGGTGCACTTTTAGTAATGACCAATCCCAAAGTGCCACCATCACCACAGAAGATGGAGGAGAAGAAGAAGAAGAAGAAGGACAGGACACGCCCCAATTCCTCCATCTTACTTCTCTAAACCCCCCTGTACAGAAATCCTAAACCCTGTGTCTCACCCTCTAATTAACCAATCCCTTCACCATTCACCCCGGTGAAATCCTCCTATCCTCATACAGGTGTCGTCTCCTGTGTAGGATCAAAGTCCAGCCACCAGACACTTCTGGAACATTCCAGGACTCCCGAGCCCCCCAAGGGTGCTCTCGGTGACACCTCAGTCCTGAGGTGCTGAGATCCCACACAGATATTCCCCCTGAGCTCCAGAAAGAGCCTCAGCAAGTGGCACTGGCTCTAATGGAAACATTGGAGATTTGGCAATTCTTCATTTGAGACTAAATCCCATCACAATAATTGCAGGCTTATTTATGCATTAAATTAAATGTAATGCATTTATAAAAACTCAGTGCATTAGGGGAAAAAAAAAAGAGAGAGAAAAGGAAAAATGGAATTTATCAACAGATGCCAGGTGCAGTGTCCCAGAGCCATTGGCTTGTGCAGCTCCAGGGTCACATTCTTGCTCCCATCATGGGGAATGACAAACCTCCAAAGCTCCATAAACCTCAGCTGGTGTTGCTGAAACCTTCCTCCATGGAAAGACCACAGAAGGAATTGTAACTGATGTTAAATAACATTTATTCATTTGGCTCAGATGATGTAACTGATGTTAAATAACTTTTATTCATTTGGCTCAGATGATCAGCATCGCAGCGACTCCATGAGAAATACCAGGAGTGACTGAAGAGCAAAGATATTGTTAATAATCCTAAAAACCTCCAAAATGCCACAAGTCTGGCTCTGTTCAGCCCAAGAGGCTGTTAGGGGAAATGGCCCAACAAAGCATGGATTTACAGAGGTTTAAGTAAAAGTGATAGTGGGAAGATCCTGGAGATCCTGCATGACAAATGAAGTTGCTCTTCTCTATCTGAGTAATCTCTTCCTAAAAAATACATCACCTGCAGGGCTGGGGCTGGCAGCAAGTGTCATTTTTCACTTTGGGTTAGAAATTCAATTTTATTCTGGGCTCATTAGGGAACAAGATTTTTGTGACTTCTTTGTTTCATCACTGTGTTGTTTCAGTGTTTTACTCAGCTCTCTGATATGGAAGCGTGTTTGGCTCTGGGAGGGGGTGGATTGCATTATCCTGCCTTTTCTCATCTTCCTGTCTTTATTTAATAATGGGTTCATTATATTCTCTGTGACCAGGGGCAGGACCTGAGGGAGCAGCTGGGGCTGTGTCAGGTCAGGGTTAGGTTGGATCTCAGGGAAAGGTTCATCCCCAGAGGGTGCTGGCACTGCCCCAGGGCTGCCGGAGCTCCAGGAGCTTGGGCAGTGCCCTCAGTGGGGTTTTGGGGTGTCTGTGCAGGGCCAGCAGCTGCACTGGCTCATCCCTGTGGGTCCCTTCCAACCCAGAATATTTTAATGATCCAGGCAATCCATTCTTTCTCCACGGGTACAAAATGTGCTGTTAATATCACCTGCAGAAGCAAAGTACATCTCTTGACATTTACAAAATGTTGGGACTCTTTGTTCTTGTGCAGGGGCCCTTTGCTTCTCCTCAGCGTCCTTGGGGGTGGCTTAAGGAGGTGACAGTGAAAAAGCCTGGTGACAAATGTTGTGTCACCCAACTGCCACTGGGAGCACGGGGCTCCCATTCTCCTGCCAGGGCTCCCAGCTTGCCCAGCCTCTCCTGCTGAGATCTCTGACTCTGATCCTGTGGCTCTCTGTGCTTATTTAATGAAGAATTAGGAATTAGGTGGCTTCACTGATTCATGGCAGAGCAGCAGGCCTGCCGTGAGCCTTCCTCCACCAACAGTTCACATCCATTCCCAGCAGCAAGAGCTAAAACCCTCTGTAATCATAAAAAATCCAGGGAATTACCCAGTTTGCATTTAAGACATATTCTGTTGGCCACTTAGGTTTGCATCCTTTTCATATTGCCCAAATAAAATTATTTTGGAGTTGTTTGAAACGACTCCCTTCCCTTCTGCAGGGTTTATTAACAGCTTGATCAGGCTGTGTCCTGCAGTCGGTGTCTGTGTGCTAAAAAGGGGTGTCAGGGGTGCTGGGGTGCACCCAGCAGGGTCATCCAGCCTCAGGTGTTGCCTTTCCTCTCTGAGAGCTTCCAGCATTTTTGTGTTCAGTTCTGCTGCTGGGTGTCCGGTTATCTCGGCTGTTTGAGGGGCCTGGAAAGGCCCGAGGTGGCCTTGGGGCAGCCCGCGTATCGAAGGACGAGAAGAGGCTTCAGTTCTTCTTTCGGTTTTTATGTTTATTAATTGTTTATCTAAAAGATGTTCTTTCAGCCCAACAGAGCTCTGCTCAGCAGTCAGCCATGAGCACACTGTGCTGCCCTCCGGGCGGTCACCTATCTTTATACCCATTGTTACGTGTACAATATTTATCATTTTTCCCCAATACCATTTATTCTTATTGCCCGGTGCACTTTCAGTAATGACCAATCCCAAAGTGCCACCATCACCACAGAAGATGGAGGAGAAGAGGAAGAAGAAGAAGGACAGGACACACCCCAATTCCTCCATCTTACTCCTCTAAACCCCCCTGTACATAAATCCTAAACCCTGTGTCTCACCCTCTAATTAGCTAATCTTTTTGCCATTCACCCCGGTGAAGCCCTCATCCTTGTCGTCTCCTGTGTAGGATCAAAGTCCAGCCACCAGACACTTCTGGCAACATTCCAGGACTCCCGAGCCCCCCAAGGTGGTCTCAGTGGCTCAGCACCTCAGGCCTGAGATCCTGAGATCCGACAGCTGGGGACATTCTGTGTCTCCTTTCTCCCTGCCCTCAATTCCTGTCATTAATCTCCTTCTTTAGTTTTCCATAATGCAAATATTTACACTTCATTTAACAGCATGACCAACGATTCCTTGAACCAAAGAAGTCCTTGTAGGGCAGGAGATCGTGGTGGAGAGTCTAAAAAACCAGAGACTGCAAACTCTAAAAGTCAATCAGGCTTTAAAGCAGGGGCTAAACGTCTCACCGAGGCACCCAACCAATCTGTGAGGCATTGAGGCTACAGTAATAAAGTGAAATATTTGCCAGCTGATTATTTCCGCTTGCTTTGTTTAATTACAGTTCGAAAACGAGATCATCACCAAACTGGATCACGAAGTGGAAGGAGGCCGTGGAGATGAGCAGTACAAAGTGTTATTTGACAAAATGTAAGTGTTGATCAGCAGCAAAATTTATGTCACGGGGAAGTCAGGAGAGAGAGCAATTAGACTACAATGAACTTTGTAGCCCAGAAATAATTAAAATCTGTTAACGATGCGCAATATTTAAAACTGCACCTGAGTCAAGGTTTTTCTCTGCGTGTGATTAACAAGGCGAACTTAATTGGTTTTTCAGTCTCTTGGAGCACTGCAGGAAGCACAAATACCTGGCCAAGAGTGGGGAGACCTTTGTGAAGCTGGTGGTGAGGCTGATGGAGAGGCTGCTGGACTACAGGACCATCATGCACGACGAGAACAAGGAGAACCGCATGAGCTGCACCGTCAACGTGCTGGTGAGCAGCAAAGCCACCAAAGTCACCACAAAACCACCACAAACCACCACAAACCACCACAAAATCACCAAAGTCACCACAAAACCACCAGAAATCACCACAAAACCACCACAAAACCACTACAGATCACCACAAAACCACCACAAATCACCACAAAACCACCACAAATCACCACAAATCACCACAAAATCACCACAAATCACCACAAAACCACTACAAATCACCACAAAATCACCACAAAATCACCACAAATCACCACAAAATTGCCACAAATTTGCTATGAAACCAATACAGAATCGCCACATATCAACACAGAATCACCACAAAACCACCAAAGTCACCACAAAACCACCAAAGTCACCACAAATCACCACAAAATCACCACAAAACCACCACAAATCACCACAAAATCATGACAAATCACCACAAAATCACCACAAAATCACCACAAAATCACCACAAAATCACCACAAATCACCATAAAACCACTACAAATCACCATAAAACCACCACAAATCACCATAAAACCACCACAAATCACCATAAAACCACCACAAATCACCACAAAACCACCACAAATCACCACAAACCACCACAAATCACCACAAACCACCACAAATCACCACAAAACCACCACAAATCACCATAAAACCACCACAAACCACCACAAACCACCACAAAACCACCACAAACCACCACAAATCACCACAAAACCACTACAAATCACCACAAAACCACCACAAATCACCACAAAATCACCACAAAACCACCACAAATCACCACAAACCACCACAAATCACCACAAATCACCACAAATCACCACAAAATCACCACAAAATCACCACAAATCACCACAAACCACCACAAATCACCACAAAATCACCACAAAATCACCACAAATCACTACAAAATCACCACAAAATCATCACGAATCAATGCAAAATCACCACAAAATTGCCACAAATTCACTATGAAACCATTACAAAATCACCTCAAAATGTCCACAAAATCACCAAAAAACCACCACCAAATCACCACAAAACTACCTCAGAACGACAAAAAATCACCACAGAACTACCCAAACCCACAAATCGTGCAAAAATCACCAAAAATCCCCACAAAATCCCCACAAAATCACCACAAATCACCACAAAATCACCACGAATCAATGCAAAATCACCACAAAATTGCCACAAATTTGCTATGAAACTAATACAGAATCGCCACATATCAACACAGAATCACCACAAATCACTGCAGCATCACCACAAAATGTCCACAAAATCACCAAAAAACCACCACCAAATCACCACAAAACTACCTCAGAACCACAAAAAATCACCACAGAACTACCAAAACCACAAATCATGCAAAAATCACCAAAAATCCCCACAAAACCACCACAAAACACCACAAAATTACCACAAAATCACCACAAATCACCACAAAACCACCACAAATCACCATAAAATTACCACAAAATCACCACAAAATCATCACGAATCAATGCAAAATCACCACAAAATCGCCACAAATTTGCTATGAAACCAATACAGAATCGCCACATATCAACACAGAATCACCACAAATCACTGCAACATCACCACAAATCACTGCAACATCACCACAAAATGTCCACAAAATCACCAAAAAACCACCACCAAACCACCACAAAACTACCACAGAAGCACAAAAATTCACCACAGAACTACCAAAACCACAAATCATGCAAAAATCACCAAAAATCCCCACAAAATCACCACAAATCACCACAAAATCACCACAAATCACCACAAAATCACCACAAATCACCACAAATCACCACAAAATCACCACAAAATCACCACAAAATCATCCCGAATCAATGCAAAATCACCACAAAATTGCCACAAATTTGCTGTGAAACCAATGCAGAATCGCCACGTATCAACACAGAATCACCACAAATCACTGCAACATCACCAGGAATCACTGCAACATCACCACAAAATTGCCACAAATTCGCTATGAAACCATTACAAAATCACCACAAAATGTCCACAAAATCACCAAAAAACCACCACCAAATCACCACAAAACTACCTCAGAACCACAAAAAATCACCACAGAACTACCAAAACCCACAAATTGTGCAAAAATCACCAAAAATCCCCACAAAATCACCAAAAATCACTGCAAAATCACCACAAGTCACCACAAAACCACTACAAAATCACCAAAAATCACGAAATCACCACAAAATCTCAACAAAATCACCACAACCACTATATCACCCAAAAAACCCACCACTAAACTACCAAAAAACCAACAACAATCCCAACAAAATGATCATAAAATCACCCCAAAATCACCACAAAGCCACCACGAAAACACTAAAAAATCACCACAAAATCACCCAAACTCCCATTACCTCAGAATCCTGCATCTTTAGCAAAGGGCTTATGTCAAGCAGAGTGTCTGTTGGGATTCTTGTGGAAATTTGGAATGCTTTAGGTTTTTTCCCATTTTTTTCCTATTTTGGTGAAGGCAAATCTGTGAAAACATGGATTATCCCGTCTTTAATTGTTTCTACAGAAAGATTTAAGGAGAAATGTTACAGGGCCTGTTCATTGACATTTACAATTGGTGTATAAACAACTCTGTGCTGAAAACCACTTGACATACAGAATGTCGGAGTTCTCTGCCATTTACTCCCAAAATTCCCGTGGATTTGCAATCCTGTTTATATTCTGCTCTCTGCTCAGCCCCTTTATTCAAATTATTTTGAATAAATAGGAATTGGAGGTACTATTTGATTCACAGCAGGAAAAGCTTGGCTTGTTTTCCTCACTGATGGGAAATTTCCTCCTTTTAGGTTCTGAAATTTTGGAGTGTTCACCCCATACACAAATCTTGGTCCATTTGGGCTGGAGTTGGAAGCAGTAATTGTTCCATTTTACTCACAGACTTCATTGTCTTCGGTGGAGATTTTAAAAATGAGATTTTACAACCCCAAAAGTCAGCACCCATGAAAAATAACTTTCAGAGACCCCAATATAACATGAACTAAATTTGATTTTTCCACTGTTTGCCATTGAGAATTCCAATCTTTCCTCCCCATATCATCATCAAAGCTTTGATTTTGCTTAAATGCATGAGGCACAGCCAGTGTTTATCATTTATGTGATCTGGCTGATGGATTTTGTTCAGGAAAGAGCAGAGTAAATAGTTTGCAGATTTTTTTTACCTTTTTTTTTTGCATATAATGTAGTTTTTAGCTTTTTTATTTTGCATCTAATGCATTTCTGGCCTCGTACAGTGCAGCATTTACCCCGCCCCATCTCATCAGCCACGAACAAAACGGTGCCCAATGGAACAGGGGAGGGGATGGAGGCATCAAATCCGAAATTGGGCGTTTATTTTTAGTTTGTTTTTCCTCTCTGCACATCAGAAAGCATCAGAATGTTTGGGAAATGGGCGAAGAGGAGGGACTTGGAGAGTTGTCACAGGCTGGTGATGCCGCACGTGCTGTTGGGCCGCCTGCAGAAAGGTCACGGCGTCCTCCTGAGCAGAGCCCTGCTGGAAAATCCTGCCAGGCCTCCAAGCAGGATGGCAAACAGCACAGCACAGTCACCACACACTGTGGCAAACTGGGAGAATTCCCTTGGAAAAGTGAAGTTGATTCTCCTTCCCTTCATGAGAGCGCTCAGAGCCTCCTCGCAGGAATTCTCACCATCCCTGTGGGGAAGCCAAGGGACCCTCGGGGTTTGTTCTCTCCAGGTGTCTCCAGCAGCATCTCCTGCTGCTGGCCTTGGGCAGCTGAGTTGGGAGGCATTTGCAGATGACAGATTTTGTGGGTGATTTGCTGCTGTCAGGTGCAGTCACTGTGAGACTCCAAGCACAGGCCTGTGGAGATGCTGGAATCCCGGGAAGCGGCACAGGGCGGAATTTTCCGTCGCTTTCGGTGGCTGTGATTTCAAACCTGAGCTTGATTTTACACTCCCACTTTCCCTCCAGGGCCCACTCAGCCTTTTCATCCTTCTCCAGGTACCTGAAGTGAAATTCATGCCTTTGCAAAAATCCAACCCACGGCTGAAACTTGGCACAATTCCCACGTGAGGTCTCACAGAGTTCCTAATTGGGACTTTATTGATCCTGAGCTTTTCCTGGGATTAGATTTGTCTGCACTGACGGTGGTTTAACTGGGAGGGTTTATCTGCACTGAAGCCAGTGCTGCTGGGAAAGGGTCTGGAGCCCCAGGAGGGGCTGAGGGAGCTGGGCAGGGCCTGCAGAATCCCTGAGGAGCTGGGCAGGGCCTGCAGAATCCCTGAGGGAGCTGGAAGGGGCTGCAGAATCCCTGAGGGAGCTGGGCAGGGGCTGCAGAATCCCTGAGGGAGCTGGGAAGGGGCTGCAGAATCCCTGAGGAGCTGGGCAGGCGCTGCAGAATCCCTGAGGAGCTGGGCAGGGGCTGCAGAATCCCTGAGGAGCTGGGCAGGGGCTGCAGAATCCCTGAGGAGCTGGAAGGGGCTGCAGAATCCCTGAGGGAGCTGGGCAGGGCCTGGAGAATCCCTGAGGGAGCTGGGCAGGGCCTGCAGAATCCCTGAGGAGCCGGGCAGGGCTCACCTGGAGCAAAAGAGGCTCAGGGGCCCTTGTGGCTCTGCACAGCTCCTGCCAGGAGGGCACAGCCGGGGGGAACAGGGACAGGAGCAGAGGGAACGGCCTCAGGCTGGGCCAGGGCAGCTCAGGGTGGATTTTGGGAACAATTTCCTCATGGAAAGGTTTGTCCAGGCCTGGCACAGCTGCCCAGGTGGAGTCCCCGTCCCTGGAGGGATTTAAAATCGATGTGGATGTGGCACCTGGGGACATGGGGCAGTGCTGGCCTTGGCAGTTTGTTTTCTAAATGGAACCCAAAACTAATAATCAGTTATATCAACTGAAATACTCCTGGAATAAGCCATCATTCCTCTCTGAAATGTGGATTCTGTCATCCATTCCAGTTCTCTTCTAAGGGATCACTTTTGTGTTGGATTTATCCCTCTTTTAGTACTGGCTCTGTGCTCTTTTAGTGCCTCCTCAAACTTTTTGACTTTAGCATTGAAATATATTTATTTCAGTGAAGAAGGACTTTCTTGGTATTTTGTTTTCTTAGGTACATTTTAAATTTTGGAGGCAAACTTGAAATTTGATTCAGAAATGCCTTGAATGTCTCCCCAGTTATCATATTTTGCATTTACAATATTTGCACTGTTAACCAGTTTATCTCAAGGCTGGAGGCACTTAGAGGAGAGTGATGCTAATGTGTGACATATGAAACCAGACAAATAACACTAATCTGACTTTGTATTTCCAAGGAAACTGTTAGAATCCAAGAGCAAATGATGTATTGCTGGACTAAGGTTCAGAGTTTTCAATCCATGGAACAACTGTTGCTTAAAAATTTGGGGTTTGTTGTATGTTAGAAAATTTTCAGCTGAAAATGGTTAATGATGTGTGACTCGCAAATGCCAGCAGCAAATTTCTGGCAGTATTGTTCTTGCAAATTCTTAACCTTTGCAATGAGACAGAAGCCCTAAAACATTGCGACATGAAACATGCCAGCATTTGATTTTCTGAGTTAAATAACTTGCGTTCCATCACTGGAGGCAAATTTCATTTTGCAGTTTGGAGGCTGACGTTACGCAATTATGAATTTTTAATTTGGAGCGTGTTCTGTGTACATTCCAAAGTGTGAAATCAAAGACTTTGTAACCAAATTATGTTGTTTTTCAGAATTTCTACAAGGAGATCGAGAGGGAAGAGATGTACATAAGGTTTGTAAACATGACTGGTGACAAACTGCCTGACACAGGCTCTGTAATTGGGGAAATTAAGTTCATATTAAGCAGTCACTTGGGGGCTGGAGGAGAAGAGTAATGAAAAATCACACCTTGGCTGAACCTGAAGTGATTCAAAAGCTTATCTGCACTGAGAACAGAGTGCTGGAGTGGAAGTCAGGAGATTATCTCTGTCCCCTTTCACCAAGTCCTTCAGTTCCATTACAATGAGCACTGAAATACTCAGGAGCCAGAATTCTTCTGCTGGTGAAGAAAACAAATAAGCTGAGCAAAGAAATGATGTTGTGTCCTGGTGAGGTACAAAATATGTGACTTGGAAGAAAAAACTGTTAAATAATACCTGACTGATACTTATTTTAAACTTAAAGCTTTCAAAATCTCTTTTCAGACCAAGTAAACGTGGAAATATTGTGCTTTGTGTAAACCTCAGGATTCACAGCCCCCCATTTGTGCTTTGGCTGACTGTTCCTTACACTGTTGTGCTCAAATGATGAAATTTGTGTTTGCAATGCTATTTTAGGTGTCTAAATGTGACTCATTATTCATTCTCAGGTGCTTGTTATCTTTTTGGAAGAGTTTTCACTTGTCAGCTCTCTTCCTCTTGTTTAAATGGTTTTAATTGGACTTTTAGAAGTTTGCAAAAAGAATAGGAAATGACAGGATTGGTAATTGTGGACAAACACATGAAGTGATTTGTTATTATTTAGGTCTGCCCTGTTCAGCATCTCCATAAAGACAAATTGCCTCTCACTGTCAAGCCCCCAGCCAAATTCTCTCCAATTTCTTTTAACAAACCTATAATGAATATCAAACCTGAAAGGATTTTCACTGGCTTTTTCAAAATACAATTTTTAATATTTTTGTGGGGATTTCTTTATTTGTCAGTGTTAAAATCATCAAACAAATGAAGAGAATCCCCTGCCAGAGGTGTGATGATATTGAAGGTAAAGAATGAAACTTACTCCTGTCCCCATAGCTGAGCTGTAAAAGTGCTCTGTGTTGCACAACATCTGGATGGGATTTGTTACTCACCACAAGCCATTCTCGTGGTGTTCAGTCAAAGATTGGACTCAATGATCTTGGAGGACTTTTCCATCCATAATGACCCCATGATTCCCTGAGTGTCCCTTAAAAACATCACAGTAGAAATGCAATGGTCTTAATGTTGTCTGCACACAGAAATGGGAATTTTAACCAATCCCACAAATATTTACTTGTTTGAAGATAGACTTGAACCTTTTTAATCTTCAAAATGAATGATTGAGTGACATTTTGAACCCACTGTTTTTAAGAACCATTGTTTCTGTTCCTGTCTCAGGTACCTGTACAAGCTGTGTGACCTGCACAAGGAGTGTGACAACTACACAGAGGCTGCCTACACCTTACTCCTGCACGCAAAGCTCCTCAAGGTAAACCCCAAAACTCATCCTAGATCTGGGAAATGCCAGCAGCAGCCAGCCAGGGGGGTGTTGGCACTCAGAACAGCTGCACTTGAAGCCAATGAACTGCTCTGGGTTCTCATTTTCACCCGGAATTCATCCCCAGAGGAAAGCAGCACTTCACTGCATGGCAGAGCTGGAGTGAAGGGAGTGTGGTCAAGTCAGCAGCACAAAATGCAAATTGCAAATATCCAGACTGTTCAATGTGTGAAAGCCTCTAAGCAGATATTTTAGTAAATGAGCTCTCCACAGATCTTTTGTGCAAGGAGTGCTGGAGCCCCTGCTCGAGTGCTCTTGGGTGGCTGGAACTGATTTCAGAAAATTGCAGAGAGATTCAAATGGCCTTCTCTCCAAGGTCATGCCTTTAAAAGGTGCATATCATTTTAATGCTGTGTTACCTACTTTATAGCACATTTGGAGAGGCACAACAATACTGCTCCTCTTCAAGGAGTGTTTGGTGTAGCCTGCAATATGCACAAATAACATGTTACCTGCACAAAGTGCCTGAGATAAAGCATTTGAGTGTTTAACACTACCCACTGCCAGCCAGAAATGGAGTGAAGCTGTACTTCAGAAGCATTAATCTCCTGAAAACATTCTGGAAAGAAGATTTTGTCTCTGACATGCAGGTTTTTTATGTGCTAATGTCACAAATGTGGGAGCAGGTACCCACTTTGCTCTCCTGGTTGTCACTTAGGAAGGTGCTGCTCTTGCCAGCAGACACTTGTGTCATGAAATCACATTTAATACAGCTGAATCATCACTGAATTCTTAGGTTGATGTTTTAATTTTGAAAAGCACTTAATGGGAAAAGTAAAAATCTCAACGTGATAAGAATTAGAGGTTTTGGAAGAGTTTGATTTAGTCCTTTTGTCTTCCTCACATTTCACAACCTGCAGTGAAATCTTCTTTCCTCAGGGAGTGCTGGATCTCCTTCCACCCCCCTGAAGGACATGACCCCACCAGGGGCAGAGAGTCAGGGACAGAATAAATGAGAATTTCATCTCCCCTTATGTCCTGCTCATTGCAGTGTATTGCAGCCTCCTGGTGCAGGGGAAGTTTCCCTCCCCATGGCAGGGGATGGAGCCAGGTGGGCTTTGAGGTCCCTTCCCACCCCCAGCAGGCTGGCATTGTGTGACTGCACCCATGGTGCCCCTCTGCATCCAGGAAAGGGAGCTCATCCTCAGCAGCCAACTGTTCTTGGCAATCCTGGCTTTAGTTTCAGCAATCCCCAGCAAAGTGTGAGTGTCAAATATCTATTTTGAAAAGTTGAAAAGGGGAAGGTGTTAAATGAGATCCTTCTGATGGATGCACTGAGAATTATTCCTGCTTCAGAGCTGAGTAAACTGCATCCAAGCCATAAAAAGACTAAATATGATGCAGAGTGTACATGTGCAATTTAAATTAAGACACTCTGAAATGTATTTACTGTGTTTGAAAATCATTAGAGGGTTATTACACAAGGAAACATCTCAAAGATTCATCTGGAGTGCAAAAGCACTGTGCCCACTTCACGGGGATGAACCTTGTGGACAGGATAAAGGATTCACTCCCTTCCATGGGGGCTGTGTTCCTGAATAAATGATGGATAAACCATGCCATAAAACCTCACTCAAACCTCACCTGCCATGGCCTGGACTTGTTGGACAATTTACTTTCTGTGACCTCAAATCAGTTGTGGCTTTTCTCAGGGGATGTGTTCAGGGAGCAGGTGAGCGTCTCTCTTAATGTGCTCCTTTGAATTCAGTAAAGAGCTCCATGGGCAGAAATAGCCATTTTTCTTTCCTTCTCATGCAAATCAATAGCAAATACCAGGGATGAATTTGTCACAGGTTTTCATCCCTGAGTGGATGTTTGTTTGTAAGTATAATATCATTAGAGGCTGGAATGACTTTATTATCAAAGTGTATCAATCCCTAGCTCAGCCCTGGGTGGAGGGAGGAGTTCAGGGTTGCCTGAGGAGCAGCAGCACTGGGGGGGTGTAAGTGAGCAGCTGGGTGTTTCTGTCAAGCCTCAGGACAGGATTTTCAATGACACTCCTCACGGGCAGATATTTCATCCCAGTGATTTTAATGGGATCACATCGAGGGCAGGACTGAGAGTGGGTGAGAATTTCACCTTTAAATCTGCAAGAAGGCTCTGTCTGTGGAGGGAGAGAGGCCAAATTACTGCAAGCTGATGAAGCACGCTCAAGAAAAGAGATTTTGTTGTGTTTTCAAGCCTTTTTGTCAAAATTGAGGTGTTCAAAACTAACAGAAGATAGCAGCTCTTAGCATGCTGAAATAAATTCCATCACACTGCAAGCTCCAGCAGGTTTGTGTCACTCAGAAACAGAGTTCAGAACAGAGCTGTCAGGGGTGTCTGCATGACCCAAACACAAATATCTTGGCCAAATCAAGAAGTGATGGGGTGAAAATTAATAATATATAGGAGGTAAAGTAGCAGTAACTCTGGAAGTGAATGTGGGAGTTGCTCAGAGAGGCTGTGGCTGCCCCTGGATCTCTGTAGGTGTCCAAGGCCAGGTTGGATGGGGTTTGGAGCAGCCTGGGACAGTGGAAAGTGTTCCTGCCCATGGCAGGGGTGGGATGGGATGGGATGGGATGGAATGGGATGAACTTTAAGCTCCCTTCCAACCCAAACCATTCCATGATTCCCATGATTGGCATTTTCCCTTGATCCATCAGTCATTTTCTGGAAGAGCCAGATCTGCTAATTGCAGACAGGCTGGATAAAGTTAATTATGCTTTCCCTGCCTCCACAATCCTCAGTGAGTTGGAGCCATCCCATTTTCCTGCCTGCAGCCCTTCCCTGGGATGCCTTGTGCAGGCTGCCCTAGAGCAGAGGCTGGGCAGAGTTCCAGAATAAAGCAGGGATTTATCCAAAGCATCTCCTCCATGGCTCCACCTTGGGCAGCACCAGAGCCCAGCCAGGGCTGCACCCAAGATGAACCAAAATGGCCCCAAAATGCACGGCCGGGCACGGGCTCTGTCCCTGGGATCAGTTCTGCTCCATTTGCACCTTGCAGTTCATTGTCCCATCCCAGCTTCAGCCCAGGCACTCCCACCCTGCTTGTTTTTCTCTCTCCAGCCCACGGTGTTTGTGCTCCTGGGCTGGGATTGGGATCATTTGTCCTTGGTGCCCAGCTGGAGCAGGAATTGTTTTGTCTCCCTGCTCTGTGCACAGAGCTCAGCATCCCTGATGTGAGCCCAGCCCCACACACTAAAGCAGCACAGAATGTGGAAAATAGAAAAGCCAAACCTGAGGCATCACCTTTGTGTTGATGGATCTGGGCTCCAGGGTTTCTCCCACATAAGGGAAGTGCTCATTGTGTCCCCAGCAGGTTGTTCCCATCAGCAGGCCAAGGTCACTCTCATCAAACTCACTGAGGAGAGGAGGCCACCTCCAGAAGCTCTCTCCAGCTGATGGATGTAATTAGCCTCCAATTACAGCATCCAAATAAATGCTCCTTGTGCCCAAGGAAGCAAAGGGCACAGCTGTGAAAAAACCCTTTGTTGGTGCATTAACTGCAGTACCACTCCTTTAAATAAAACCTCTCTCTTTGATTTCACTTCAGAACTCATGGCTTTGGATTTGCTTTCACTTTTCCCTTTTTTTTTGTGTGATTTAGTGGTCAGAAGAAGCATGTGCAGCACATCTTACCCAGCGGGATGGATACCAAGCTGCTACTCAAGGACAGCTGAAAGATCAGCTCTATCAAGAAATTATCCATTACTTTGACAAGGGCAAGGTAAAAAAGGAAGAAAAAAAGTGCAAATGTATTTCATTGCTTTTCTCTCAAACTTATAAATTTAATAGTAAACATAGTTTGCATCCAGTGACCTTCAGGAAGCACTTACAGATAATGATATTACAAAAAAAAAAGTCAAAAGAAATCAATGGTACATTTATAACTCATCTCTTAAGGGTAAATATATGGGCATATGATGCCATGGGGTAAATAAAAAAGTGATGCATGTAATTTGGAGGACTTTTTCTGGCAGTTACAAGAGCTGAGAGAATCCTTCAGCTCCCCTTGTTTTTCCTCATGCACACAAAAATAATTCCCTCAGGGCCTGGATGTCTGTGGTTGATATCATAAATAACCTGGGATGAGGATATTTCATTGCAATTGCATCTTTTAATGCAGAAGGAAATTGCATTTGGCATTGTTGGTGTTGGAGAGGAAGGGGGTTAATATGGGAGACAGGGATGGATCAGGGTTTGGGTTTTTCAGACCCGAAATGTTCCAGTATAGAAGTAGGAATCTCTTTGTCAGAACATTTCAGAAGTGCAAACTTGGGGTTTAAAAATAAACAGAAGTGGTGTTTTCTGGTAAAAGTAGAATATTATCAAGCCAGCCTATCCTTTCCAGGTGAGTTTTTAGCAGAATCAGAATAAAATCCTAGAATAAATTTGATAGGAACTATCATTTATATCATTGTGTTAGAAATGTTGCTTAAAAAGTCAAATTTTATAGCTTATCTTAATGCAATATTTTTAAATTGTTAATGAGTGATGCTAACAGTTGTAATTCTGGATTGGGGTAAAAATTGTAATTCTGGACTGGGACAAAAGTTGTAAAATATAATTCTGGAGTGGTGCACAAGTGGCTGTTTGGGACTGAGGCTGCTGGAGGTGACTTGGGGACAGTTCCTGCTGCCCAAAAAGCTTTTCCTGGGTGAATGAGCAGAATCTCATTTGAATGAGAGTCACAGCTGATTTTAAAGCTTATTTTAATCTTACATTCCTGTCTGGAAGGAAAGCCAGGAGTTGCCTGTTTTTTATTTTGTTGGTTTTATTTTATTTTATTTTATTTTGTTGGTTTTATTTTGTTTGTCTTCATGGCTTCCTGTTGGTCCTTTCTGGTGTCCAGGCACTGGGAATTGTTCTGCTGAGCACTAATTCTGTGCAGAACTCAGGTGCCAGGACTCCAGTGTGATTTCTGTGTCTGTGAGGGGATGATTTATTTGCAAACTGCTCTCCCCTACTTACAGATATTCCTCCTCTCATTTTCTGGTCACTCAAGCTGGTGATAATTTTTCACATTACTCCATGAAAAGGGAAATTAAAAAATCAATATACACTGAGAATATTCATCTTGTGTGATTTTGCAAATGTCAGGAAGCTCCAAGTGGAGGTTTCCAGTGTGGATGGAAGGTAATCCTCTCATTTGGGACATTCTGACATTAAGTTAAATCAACTTCTTGCATTCCTTGAGCAATTTGCAAATGTAGCCCAGCAGCTGCTTTAGCTCTCCACGATCAGTAAAACACCTGAAACAGCCTTTGCTGTGCATTTCTGGGGCACTGAACCCATGCCCAAACCAATTTTTGCTTTTTTTTGTGCCATTATCACCCAGCTGGGTCCCTTGTTTGATTTCCCTTCCCTTTAGGTTAACAAGAGGTGTCTGCAGAAGGTCACAGCCCTGGCAGCTGTGCACTCACCCCAGGCTTTTCCAGAAGCTCAGGGGTTTTGTTTTCCAGTTGTGAGCCTGTGCCTCTCCCAACCTTCAGGAGGAAATACAGATAATGATATTACAAAAAAAAAAAGGTCAAAAGAAATCAATGGTACATTTATAACTCATCTCTTAAGGGTGAATATATGGGCATATGATGCCATGGAGTAAATAAAAAAGTGGTGCATGTGATTTGGAGGACTTTTTTTGGCAGTTTCTTACAAGAGCTGAGAGAATCCTTCAGCTCCCCTTGCTTGCCTGGTGGGAAACTGTGGATTTGGGAAGGAAGGGAAACATGGGAGAAACATTGTGTAGAGGAAATGGAGTAAAGGGATATCCTAAAATTGGTTTAAAGCATTGGCTTTTTGTTTTTTTAAAGGCTGGTGTATTTCAGCCTCTCAAAAATCAGGATCCCTTTCTCCTGGCAGAGTAACTTCCCAGGGGAATCCACAGTTTTCTTGTCTATTGAAAGCCAGCCATGAGGCTTATCCCTTAAATATTGGCATCCCTGGGTAGGTGAATTTAGATTTAATCCTCCACACACAGGCTGGAGTGGAGTGAACACTTCACTGCTGGCCCAGAAGTGCCTGAGAAATTTCTAAGTGAGAAAAAGGAGCCGAACTTGCCCTAGGGCAGGGATGTGGCCTCTCATGTGGGTGAGAACAAAGTGCTGGCCCTCACCAGGGTATCCCAGGTACTGGGAGTTCAAGATCCATATAGGGTTCTTCATTTTAATTTCTATTTTTAATCTGTTATTCTTAGGATGTTTGTTTATTCACCCGTATTTGACTTTTGATCCTTGAACCAAACTTTATAAAGCTGAAGTACAACTTTCACCTTTAGGAAAGGAGAATTTCTCAAAAACAACTTTTGCATTTTCAGCTGTTCTACTTTATGGATTAGATTCCTGATTAATTATGCTCTTCATTCCTTTTCTAAGCTCCTTCTTTCCACAAGGAAAGTTGTTTCCCTGATACAGGGATCCTTTTCTCTCCTGGACCATTCTTCACTGCACTGCACTTCCCAGTCTCCTCTTCATGTCTCTTGGCTTTTGCCCTTAAAATCCTGATCCTCAGGTTTATCCCAGCAGTCTGACCCTCCTTTGGGCTGCTCTCAGGTGTTTGCTCTCTGTGTTTTCCTGAAGCTTTGTGATTTCCAACAAAGCCCTTAATGCAGGGACTTTGCTGGAAATTCTTGGGTTGGAATGTCCCAAGGTGAGAAGGGAAATAGGGATGGGACTAAAGGGGTGGGAGAAGGGGTGACATTTTTCCTGTGGGAAGGAGCTGATGGAAATCAATGCTGATGAGCTCCTGAATCCAGGGAATGCTCCTTGGCAAAAATAAGGTGTTGTTTTAAACCAGGTTTGGTTGTGGAGCCACAAGGGAAGCAGCAGCATTCCTGTTCCTGCCTGCTGAAATGTGGGAATGGCCACGGGCTCAGGTTTGCTGGTGATGCTGTGTGGGATCTCAGCACCTCAGTCCTGAGGTGCCGAGTCACCGAGACCACCCTTGGGGGGCTCGGGAGTCCTGGAATGTTCCAGAAGTGTCTGGTGGCTGGACTTTGATCCTACACAGGAGACGACACCTGTATGAGGACAGGAGGGTTTCACCGGGGTGAATGGTGAAGGGATTGGTTAATTAGAGAGTGAGACACAGGGTTTAGGATTTCTGTACAGGGGGGTTTAGAGAAGTAAGATGGAGGAATTGGGGCGTGTCCTGTCCTCCTTCTTCTTCTTCTTCTCCTCCATCTTCTGTGGTGATGGTGGCACTTTGAGATTGGTCATTACTAAAAGTGCACCGGACAATAAGAATAAAAAGGATTGGGGAAAAATGATAAATATTGTACACGTAACAATGGGTATAAAGATAGGTGACTGTCCGGAGGGCAGCACAGTGTGCTCATGGCTGGCTGCTGAGCAGAGCTCTGTCGGGCCGAGAGAAAATCTTTTAGATAAACAATTAATAAACACCGAGACCGAGAAAAGAACTGAAGCCTCTTCTCGTCCTTTGAAACGTGGGCTGCCCCAAGGCCACCCGGGCCTTTCCAGGCCATCCAAACAGCCGAAAACCAGACAATGCTGCTGCCCATAAATCAGGACAGGTTTTCCTCTGCTCCTCCATAAATTGAAAGTGTTGGTCCTGAGGAGAAAAAGCTAAATAAATGCACACTGTTCATTTATTTCTGCTCCTCCTTTCTCCCCTCCTCCTCCAAAAAAAAGCTTTTACTGCTTTACAGCAGCCACAGAACAGAAAATATCTGAAATTATACAGCAAATGCCATGCTTTGGCTTAAAAGCTCTTTTTTTCTGGCTCGTGGGATGACATCAAATGGCTTTTTCTTCCATCTTAACAAGTGAGTGGTGAAATTCACCTGTCTGCCAAAAATCTGTGTGAGGCTGGTGGCCAGCTCAGCCCCAGAGCTGCCCTGAGAGCTGGGAAGGACAGAGAGTCTTGGGAGAGGGAGGATACAGAGGCTGACCATGTTCCAAATGAATATATTTATTTGTTTAAAGAGTTTCCAACCTGGCTGTGTCTTGAATGCAGTGCTAACAATAGAGAAATGCTGAGTTTTAGCATTTTATTTCAAATATTAAGCCTTCATGCTGGTTAATTAACACTACCTGAAATTTAACCAGCTTAGAAAGTCCCTGACACATCAGAACATGGCACCATAATATTCTTATCCCAGACTATTTCAGTGCTCCTGACCATTAACTCTGCAGGAGCTCAGAAATACCCTGAGATCCTCCTTTGCTGCTATTAACCTCAAAAACTAAATTGGATGCTGTAGTTCTTTCTGGCCAACAAGCAATCCAGCTTGAAAAATAAATTAAATCTCTGGGTTGTCCCTAAAACAGATCTCCTGCATCTGCAAAGTCTTGCCCATAACAATTTGCAGCTCATGTCTACACAACTAAATTTAGGCTCTGCACATTTTTCTTACCCCCTGAGTGTAAAAGAAGCATTTTCCTTCCAGTACCAGCAGCCTCTCTCCATGGTCCCCTCTCCAGATAAATTGTTTCTCCCATTAATGAGTTGTACCTCGTACAAATCCTGTGTAGGAGCTCCCTGTACAACTCATTTCTCCAGAAGACTTGCCATGTCCTGGGCAAAGCTGGGAAAGCTTCCAAGGCAGGAAATCTGTGAGGCAGCAGATTGGGAGTTATTGACCTTCAAGAATATAGATTTCATTTATCAGGATCCTGGGCCCCAGCCGGGCTGTCCTCACCTGAATAAATTGGCTCTGGAGCAAATAGCTGAATTTTTCAGAGGCTTGTGAGACACACAGTCCCTGTTTCTTTGAAAATGGTGGGAAATTCTCCAGGTTTAGGTTGGTTTTCTGTGATGTTGGAGGTGTTGTGCTGCAGCTGCACAAAGGAAAGGCCTGGTAGTTCAGGAAATAGCCTCAGGTTGCATCAGGGGAAGTTTAGGTTGGATGTTAGGGAAAGTTTCTTCAGGCTGCCCATTTTGGTATTTTTAGGGTTCCCTGTGGCAGGAAGGAAATGATGAATCTGACTCCGTGTTCTTAGAAGGCTAATTTATTATTTTATGATATTATATTATTTTAAAGAATGCTATACTAAACTATACTAAAGAATAGAGCAAGGATGCAGAGAGAAGGCTTAACAAGATACTAATTAAAAACTCGTGGCTCTCCAGAGTCTCGACATGGCTGGACCGTGATTGGTCATTAAGTAAAAACAATTCACCTGTTGAATAAACAATGTCCAAACCACATTCCAAAGCAGCAAAACAGGGAGGAGCAAATGAGATAATATTCCCCTCCCTTTTCTCCGAGGCTTCTCAGAAGAAATCCCAGGCAAGGGATTTTTCAGAAAATATGGTGACAGCCCAGGGCAGTGGTGCATTCCCCATCTCTGGAATTGTTAAAAAGCTGGATGGATTTGACACCTGAGGACAGGTTTTATTGTTCAGCAAGGTGGTGGTTGATGATCTCAGAAGTCTTTTCCAGCCTTAGTGATTCTGTGGACTCCTGTGCCTCTGGAGAGCAGGGCTCTCTCCATTCAAGAAATTGAGTTCCATAATCCAGGTTCTCATTGCTCCTCTGAAGGAACAACTGGGCAGCTGGGAATTCCAAACAGAGATGTTGGAGCACAGTGAGGTTTTTAAGAGGCAGTAGAAACAAAACATGGGTACTTTATCTCTTAGGCAGAGGTCTTGGCTGGAGAGGGACAAAGTTGGAGTCTGGCAAAAAAGGAAATAATGTTTTCCTTTTCTCCCTTTTTTATTTGCAGTACAGTAGATTTTCAGTACACTCCTGAAAGTGTTCCATTAAAGGTAATGTGACACCCTGTCAGCAGGAGAACCTGTAAACTGACTTTTACAGAAACTTTAAAGGAATTACAGTAATTTAAGCCAGAAACAAATGTTCTAATTGAAGCTGTTCTGCTGAGAGGGCTGGAACTGTTTAACCTGGAGAGGAGCAGCTCCAGGGAGAGCTCAGTGCCCCTGGCAGGGCCTGAAGGGGCTCCAGGAGAGCTGGAGAGGGACTGGGGACAGGGATGGAGGAACAGCACACAGGGAATGGCTGTAAACTGACAGTGGGCAGATTTGGATGGGATATTGGGAATTGGGAATCGTTCCCTGTGAGGGTGGGGAGGGCTGGGATGGAATTCCCAGAGCTGCCCCTGGATCCCTGGCAGTGCCCAAGGCCAGGCTGGACATTGGGAGCACCTGGGACAGTGGGAGGTGTCCCTGCCATGGCTGGGGTGGAAGGGGATGAGCTTTAACCCAAATCATTCTGGTGTGGTTCCATGGTCTGCTTTTCTCCTGTTCATCTCCACTTCCTTGCTAGGAAGAGTGCAAGGATTATGTGATTATTGTCTGTTGTACATGAACTAAATCTGGATCACATTTAATTTGAGGATTCATTTTTCAGGCTCTGGAACATTTACAGAATCCATTATTAATATTAATATTCAGTAACATCTGAAGGCTTTGTTCAGGCTAGAGGAGGTGCAGCCTCTGCTCCAGCGTGTTTATGGTGCTGACAGACAAAGGTGGGAAGGTGAAAAAAGAAATCAAAGGAGATTTAATTCTGCTAAAGTTGTTATTTAATCCGTGGCAGTGCTGTGGTACCTGTAGGCAGTGATGTGTAGGCAGAGTGTGTCTGCTTTCAGAGTCACTGAATGGTTTGGGCTGGGAAGGACCTTTAAAGGTCACCTGGTTCTACCCTGTCACAAGGACATCTCTCAGCTCTCCCAGGTTCCTGCAGCCTGGCCTGGGACATTCCAGGGGCAGCCACAGCTGTGCCAGGGCCTGCCCACCCTCACAGGGAAGGATTTCTTCCCAATATCCCATCTAAACCTTGTGCATTCCCAGACGTGGTTTGGGAACACAACTGTGCTCATCCAGGAGTCAGTGGGAAGTTGCTTAAAGGGAGTTTGTTTACAGTGTTGATGCAAATCAAAAATGATTTAGGTTTCAGTTTATTTCCAGTCTCATTTTGGAGAGGGGCTGGTTAAATCTGGAGCACACAAAGAGGGAAGCAGGACAAGGGAAGTGATGGTCACCCAATTGTCTTTGAAATTAAAATATGCACAAGATATGGATGGCTGAAGTTCAGAAGAAAATGGCACTCAAAATGAGGGAAGGTTAAGTGATTTTGAAAGCTTTCACTTGCTGACTTAACAAACACCTGAATATTAGTTCAGCTCCTATAAATTGATGCTGTATTGCCCTTCTGAATCAAAATGAACTCATCTTGGTGTGTGAAAATGTCCCCCTTCTTCTGCAACTGTGCCTTTACTCTTAAATTCATGTTAATTTTTGTTTAAAAATAAAAACATGCTCTGTATCATCATGCTAGATTAGATCCATAATATGGATAAAAACATTCAGATCCTTCCATTTGCAAAAATTGCGTTGCAGAGCGTTCAAGCTGCCTTGTAATTTCCTGCAGACGTGATCCCTCATTACCGTGATTGTAATTAGTCCTTCTGATGCGTTTTTCACCTTCGAGGCACTTTACAAACATGAGGCAACTCATGCTCATTCCAGTCCTCTTCCCCAGATAAATAACATTCTGAACCTTGTTGGAGAAATAAGTAAAATCAAGAGGAGGGGTCGAAAAGGAGGAGCTGCAAAGCAAGGTTAATGAAGAACCAGATTCTGCTCCTTGTGAGCATTCATGGCTATTTTATCTTAAATTAGGTCACCACTTTGTCCAGACATCATCCCAGCTGGTTTTTGCAGGACACAGAAGCTCCTTTAACCTTGCTCAGCCCCACAGTGCAGTTTTCAGCCCTTATTTTGTTTTTACTTGGAGGGCAGGAATCTCTCTCCTTTCTCCATGTGCTCTCCCATGTTTTTCCCTCTGCATTTCCTCACCTCCTGCACCATCAGCAGCTCCAGCCCTGCTCCTGCTGCTTTCCAGCCATTCCCACTCATTTTGCCAGGATAACCTTTCAGTCCATCCCTCCCCTTGAAAATTGGCTCCTTTTTTCCAGAGAGGAGCAGGGATGGCCAGTCAACCAGTGGGACCCATCTTGCTTTTTGTGACAATGTCATGTTCCATATGAAGACTTGCTGAGCATTCATCCTTAATGTTTTATTCTCATTTTTCAAATCAGCATCTAGAACCAGGAATTTTTCTAAAAGTCTTATTTTTTTCCAAGTTTTCCAGATATACTAAGGATTGCAGTTTCACCTTGCAGATCAGTAGACAAAGAGAATTCACCTGGCACTGATTTTGGGGCTTTGAGTGTGGAATTTCATTTGTGTGGTTTGGGGTGTAAAATATCTCTTATTTGCACTTTCAAGTGCTTTGAAGAGAATGAGATTGATGGATTTTTATGGGATGGATACAGGGATGAGTTATTGTGAAGGTTTCCCCAGATCACATTTTCTCTTCTGTTCCCAGCATCCACCTCCCACCATCTTTGGAAGTTGTGGTGCTTCATCCCAAACTCCCTGTCCCCTATCCCCCTGGATATTTTTTGGGAAAAATGAGGAATTATGTGTTCAGCCCTTCCCTCAGCCCTTCTCCATCCCCTCAGGATTCCAGCAGGACAATGTGTGGCCTCATGCTGAGAGGAGAATGAGGTGGTGTGGCCAGAGGATTTAAATTTAAGATGAAGGCTGAAGATAAAATCTGCATTTCTAACTTATTCTGAAACTCATTTTTATAATAAAGTGAGGTCAGCAATGCCAACCAGATTTCAGCAGCAGAGGTAGATCATCAAGTTTGATCTTAGATAGCCTGGTGTGCTAATTTAAGCGTATTTTTGGGTTGGAGTGGTTCTTTATCTTTGGAGTGGAAAAAACAAATGAAAAATGCACATTTAAAACCATTCTTGCTGCTCCTCATTAAGATTGTTGCCTTCTGAGGAGCTGAAGGATATTGTTAAATTTCTTTGGGTCACTTGAGACGGCTGCTGAATTTCATGGTTGAGGAACAAGAAGAAGAAGAACCAATGGAAATATAATGAGTATTTGTTCAAAGCAATATCTGCAAATTGCCTGTCCTGTCTAATACAGATTACAGATATTAGAGCGAGAGAGAGGTGATTATGAAATATAATCAATCACCAGCCTTGCTCCAAAGCCTTAGGTCCTGGGTTTCTTGGTGGACAGGCTGTGTTTACACATTACTGGATGGGCTGGCAGGAATTATTTCATTTCTGAAGCTCTTTGATCATTTGACTTGATTGGGATCCAGTGAATTTGCATCCTGTGCCAGGGAAGGTCATGGAGCAGATCGCCTTGAGTGCCACCAGGCCAAGAGTGCTGATGGCACCTGGGGTGTGTTAAAAATGGTGTGGAGCAGGACCAGGGCAGGGATTGTCCCTCTGTACTGGCACTGCTCAGGCATCTCCAATCCCATGTCAGCTTTTGGGCCCCTCAATGATAAAAAAGTCATTGGGGGGCTGGAGTGTGTCCAGGGAAGGGAATGGAGCCCCAGGAGGGGCTGAGGGAGCTGGGCAGGGCCTGCAGAATCCCTGAGGAGCTGGGCAGGGGCTGGAGAATCCCTGAGGAGCTGGAAGGGCCTGCAGAATCCCTGAGGAGCCGGGCAGGGCCTGCAGAATCCCTGAGGAGCTGGAAGGGCCTGCAGAATCCCTGAGGGAGCTGGGAAGGGGCTGGAGAATCCCTGAGGGAGCCGGGCAGGGGCTGCAGAATCCCTGAGGGAGCTGGGCAGGGGCTGCAGAATCCCTGAGGAGCTGGGAAGGGGCTGCAGAATCCCTGAGGAGCCGGGCAGGGCTCACCTGGAGCAAAGGAGGCTCAGGGGCCCTTGTGGCTCTGCACAGCTCCTGCCAGGAGGGCACAGCCAGGGGGAACCGGGACAGGAGCAGAGGGAACGGCCTCAGGCTGGGCCAGGGCAGCTCAGGGTGGATTTTGGGAACAATTTCCTCATGGAAAGGTTTGTCCAGGCCTGGCACAGCTGCCCAGGGAGGTTTGGATTGGAGTCCCCATCCTGGAGGGATTTGAAATCCATGTGGATGTGGCACTTGGGGACACAGGACAGTGGTGGCCTTGGCAGTGCTGGGAATGGTTGGACTCAGTGCACTTGGAGGGCTTTTCCAGCCTCAACAATTCCATGAATAGAGACATTTATAACCCCAGCACAGCTCTTTGGCACGTCAGATGCTCAGTGTTTTCAGGCATGTGACACAATTCATTTGGTTGCTTTATCCAGATTTATTTGATTCTAATGTTGATGTTTAACCTAGGTATGTAATTCAGCTTCTTTTTGTTGTTTTGTGATTTTTTTTTTCCAACAGATGTGGGAAGAGGCCATCGCCTTGGGTAAAGAACTTGCAGAACAGTATGAAAATGAAATGTTTGATTATGAACAACTCAGTGAACTGCTGGTAGGTTTTTTAATGACATAGACACTGCAATAATTTATTTCAGAGTTGAATTTCTAAGCTTTTAAAATTATATAAAAAATACTATATCAATGACAATAAAATTCAAAAAGAAATACCCATCATGGTTTTGTTGGACCAATGTCAATTAACTGGCTACCAGTGGATTGTCTGAAAAACATTGAATTTATTTTTTTTTTAGCTGAAAGAAAAGCATTTCAGTAATATTAAGCTGATTTATTTGGGGTATAAAAGGAAATTTTGAATTTAAATATAAATGGGAACATGAAAAAAAATCCCCATTCTCTCTCAAGTGTCTTTCTATATTCACATTTCTTTTTTTAGGTATGAATAATCCCCATGCATTCATGTCTCCAGTCAGTTATTTTTGCCCTGACGTTACCCATTCATTATTCCTGCACCATTTTTCCCTCCTGTTCTCTTCCAAAGAGATAAATGGCAGCTGTCACTGTCCCTCCTCAGGTCCCAGCCATTTCCACGGGAGTTGGGATGTAATTCCAGTTTGTTTCTGAAAATTCTCGACTCTAAAGTTTTTGATGCCTTTTGCTTTTGCACTCAGAGTACATTTCCCTCAATTTCTTTCAATTATTTATCTGTTTTCTCTATCCCAGTAGAGATAGAGTAGGTCTGAGCTGGGCATTCCTGTGGTGTAGAACTCAGCTCCACACAGCCCCAGCCCACTGCTCCTGGTGGGGTGGGCACAGAATATTCTTCATTTCATTATGAAAGGAATTGGGTAGGGTTGTTCCTCAGCTAGAAATGGTTGTCAGAGGTGATTATTTACCAGAGGTGGCTACTCTCCAAGTCCCTCAGTTTAATTTTCCATCTCCTTTTTGCTTGTACATGGGAACGTGAATGGGTTTGTCACAGAGGCAGCCACTCTTTAATTATCCTACTGGATCCATTTTGAAGGAGAAGTTGGGATTTGCACTTTATTCATTGTAGATCACAGAGGGATTGAATGATTTGGCTTGGGAGGACCTTAAAGCTCATCCAGCTCCACCCACTTTGCCATGGGCAGGGACACCTTCCACTGTCCCAGGTTGCTCCAAGCCCTGTCCAACCTGGCCTTGGATATTTCCATGGAGTTTCTCCCTCTTCTAAGAAGAGAGACCCAGAACTTTCAGTCCTCACATCAGACAATTGAGTTTATCTGCTCATCAGCCAAGAGATGAGATGTCACAGAATTAATCCTGGTGTGCATTTCCCTCACAAGACAGAGATCAAAATTCACTCTCCCGTATGAGTCAGGTCTCACATAGCCCATCAGTTTTTCTTATTGCTGCTGAACAGCTCCTTGTTTTCTCCCACAATAAAATTTAGAAGTTTTTTGTTCTTTCTATTCTCCCTCTTGTCTCTTTTCTTCAAACAATATTAAATATTAGCCTCTAAGACAATTCACAAATAACAAAATAGTTTTGCTCCAGATGAGCTGAGAAATACTCGGCAGATCTGGGTCTTTGTAGTCTTGGTGCCATTTACAGTTATCTGTCATGTGGGAGCAGCACTAAACCTCCCCCCAGATCAAAAGTCATTCTCTTTGCAGAAATAATAGACTAAAAATAAGTTAATGAACAGATCTTCTGAAGCTGCTCATTTGCTATTATTTCATCATTAGAGATAAAGAATTCGGTGTCGAAAGCAGATGGCGTCTGACATGCGTGTGTTTATTCTAACATTTACATTTTCCTGCAGTTCTCAACTGCCTGCTTTCCATATGCAAATTCATGGTTGTAAATATGGAAGAGAAGTAGTAGAAAAATGTAATGAGATGTAAGAGCCCAAAACTGACAAGTCAGCACCATTGGGATGAGCTGTGAGTGGCTTCATCCTTCCGGTGTTTCGGCAATGGAAGTGTCACAGCTGGAATTTCAGATTGCCTTGCAAATTCCTGACCTTCACTGCCAGTGAAATAGTGGATGGGAATCAGTGAGGTCCACCAAGATGAGGTCCATCAAAATTGAGATATTGGATATGGAACAGTAAGGTTCACAGTGATGAAGTTCATCAGTTGAGATATTGGAGTTCATCAAAATTGAGATATAGAGCAGGGACCTTCATCAAGGTGAGGGCCCTCAAAATTTGGATATTGGATATGGAACAATGAAGTTCACAATGATGAGGTCCATCAAAATTGAGATATTGGATATGGAGCAGTGACGTTCATCAAGATGAGGGCCCTCAAAATTGAGATATTGGATATGGAACAATGAGGTTCACAATGATGAAGTTCATCAGAATTGAGCTATTGGATATGGAACAATAAAGTTCACCAATATGAGGTCCATCAAAATTGAGATATTGGATATGGAGCAGTGAGGTTCACCATGATAAGGTGAAACTCATCAAAATTGAGATATTCCTTAGGGAACAGTCAGATTCACTATGGTGAGTAGAAAAATCATGGCTACAGAGTCTGGTATTTCCAAATATTGCCATGAATCTGATATAAAGGTGAGGAAAAATGGGAATGAAACATCTTTAATTTAGAGATGCATACAAGATCTTAAGTGTAAGGAATCTCCTAAAAACTCAGGTCATTCAAATCCCTCTGGTTTCTTTTGCAGAGAAAACAAGCCCAATTCTATGAAAACATTGTGAAGGTGATACGACCAAAACCAGATTATTTTGCTGTTGGATACTATGGCCAGGGATTCCCAACATTCATAAGGGTAAGTGTCACCTGTTTCCAGAGACTTTCCTTGTTCTAGAAATTTTCTTTGGCTTGGAGAAACCTGCCTGACACTGACAGGTGTTTTTTAGGTGTACAAAGCAAACACTGTTTTTTTCCTTTTTGGTTTCTATGATGGAATAGTTGAATTTTAGTAGAAAAACTTTCTCTTCAAACATATTCAGTACTTTGTGTTTCTTCAGGGTATCACTAGAAATGAAGATAAATGACCCAATCCATCACTCGGGGTCATAACCATCTGAAATGGTGACATTTTTGCCTGGCAGGTTGATATATATTTATATATATATAATATATATATGAGCATGGTAGAGAAACCTTTTGTATGACCATGTTTTCTGGTGAGTGTCCTTTCCAGCATTGTCACTAAAATGAAGTTGACTATCAAAGGTGTGTGTGGCACCTTTAATAGCAATTTTTATCATTGATTTGTGTGCGTCATGTGCCAATTTAAAACATGTGTCACTCAGTTGATGCCAGGATCATAGCTTTAGTGACATTTTAAGGGGTTTTTTTCACTAATATTAGGATTTTTATGGGTTGAATTAGTGGTTAAAGAAAAGTGGGGCTATAACCTGTCTGCATTGCATCTGTATTATGATTCTCTGGCACTTGGCAGTTGCTGACACAGAAATAACCCATTATTATTTTGTTAACTTCCCTGGGCACCCTGTGCCAGGGCTCACCACCCTCACAGGAATTAATTCCTTCCCCATTTGCCCTCTGAAAACCAGGCTGTTGAGTGCCCTGCTGATGGAGAAAATCCTCACTTCTCCCTTTATTCCAGCATTCCCTGTGAATTACAAATGTATATACATAAATTACAGTTATACAGAGCCATCTATTATTACCTTTCTTTCCCCTACTGAGCTTTTCAAAAAGCAGCATTGCAGAACTAAACCCAACTGGGCAAATGTGAACAACTCCAGGTTCCTACCCCCAGTCAAAACACCCTTTTTTAATAAGTGCTGCATAATTTCTTCACCAAGTATTCATTTTGAGATGAGTAATGAGGTTAAGCATATTCAGATGCAAATTTTATCCAAACTTGCTTTAATATGTTTGATCAGTTAAAAATATGCAAGTTGTCTTTTACATTTTCCTTTAGAATTTAATGAGCTCAGCATGTAAATGGACGGTGTAAAATATCTCTTCATTTTCTTTATTGGCAAAGAAGAAACCAATGCTTACAAATACAATAAACTTAAATTTAAAGTTACAAAAAGTTTTGAGTTTATAATGGCAGAAATCCAATCCATTAATGTGAGTCTTTTTTTGGATATTCCTCCTTAAATCTGCATTATGTTTCTGTTTTTCTCTGCTACTCTTTTTTGCTCACCTGAGTGCCTTTGAATAAATGTTTATGTATAAAAAGCCTAATCTGGTTTATTTATTGACATCCATTCCATCATTTGCTGTGGAAGGTGGAGGAGACATCTTGGATTTGGTAGTAATTTATCTTAATATATTTTAAATGACTGCCAATGTTACAGATTCTTGAAATCATGTTTTGAAGTGATTTTAGCGTGGCTTTAAAAAATACCTGAAGGTAAACATGGGCTTAATGATCCCAGGATGGAATTAGAGATGAGAAAAAGATATTCATAAAGTATTGATTACAACACAGTGTGAGGAGTGAGAAATTCCTCTCGTACTGAGAAGTGCTAACAGCATTGGTTAGCACTTCTGAGGTCCCAGTTCTGTACTGGGAGCACTGGTTTTAGCTCTGGGGGTGCCTTGTGCAGGCTGCCCTAGAGCAGAGGCTGGGCAGAGCTCCAGAATAAAGCAGGGATTTATCCAAAGCATCTCCTCCATGGCTGCACCTTGGGCAGCACCAGAGCCCAGCCAGGGCTGCACCCAAGATGAACCAAAATGGCCCCAAAATGCACGGCCGGGCACGGGCTCTGTCCCTGGGATCAGTTCTGCTCCATTTGCACCTTGCAGTTCATTGTCCCATCCCAGCTTTAGCCCAGGCAGTCCCACCCTGCTTGTTTTTCTCTCTCCAGCCCACGGGGTTTGTGCTCCTGGGCTGGGATTGGGATCATTTGTCCTTGGTGCCCAGCTGGAGCAGGAATTGTTTTGTCTCCCTGCTCTGTGCACAGAGCTCAGCATCCCTGATGTGAGCCCAGCCCCACACACTAAAGCAGCTCAGAATGTGAAACACAGCAAAGTTAAACCTGAGCCATCATGTGTTTGCAGAACAAAGTGTTCATTTACCGGGGCAAGGAGTACGAGCGCCGCGAGGACTTTGAGGCGCGGCTGCTGACGCAGTTCCCCAACGCCGAGAAGATGAAGACGACGTCACCCCCTGGTGATGACATCAAAACCTCCTCTGGCCAGTGTATCCTTGGGCTGTACACCCCCTACAGCCAGTACAACCAGGGCATCCAGCAGCTCAGGTCAAGGATTTATGGCCAGCCTGTTGCACTTCTGCCCTGACGGGTGTAACACACTGATTTTGTTGTTTTGTCCTTTTTTGTGTGTGTGTTTGTGTTCGTGTTTAGCTGTTTGCTCTGTGTGACTGAAATTCCCTTTTCACTTCTTAACCCCTGAAATTCAGATATTCAGTGCTTCACTGTGAAGCCCAAACTGGATTTACCCTCGAAATTTCACAGGCCGGTGTCAGAGCAAATAGTGAGGTGAGTTTGGGTTGGGTTTTGTTGTTTTCTCTGTCCCCTTTATAGCACATTATTGTTGTATTAGGAATCTGTGCACAGTCAAGGGGCATGGGCATTGTGAGGGCATTTAATGGTGATTTTTACTATTGGCACACACTCCAACCCACTGGAAAATAGTGATCCCATATTTGTTCATTAACTTCCTCTAATATTAGAATTTAGAATCCATTCGTAAACAAACAGCATTTGATTTTCATTGTGTATTTAGGGCTTGGAACTGCATAATCTCTGAGGTCATTTCCAACCCAATCCTTTCAGTGATTCCATGATTCTTTTCCCTCTTTTCAGTTTCTACAGGGTGAATGAAGTCCAACGCTTTGAGTATTCACGACCTGTTCGAAAAGGAGAGAAAAACCCAGACAACGAATTTGCAGTAAGAAATTATGAAGAAAATAAACCACTTTTGGTTTGCTTGTTTATCCCCCTCTATTTTGAGCATCTGAGCCATTCATTATCTTTTGCTTGTTGAGAAATAATTTCTAGGTTTAAAGGGATTATTTTTCATAGAAAGTTAATTAAGCCAATTTATCATGTTCTCGTTTATACCAATACGAAAAAAAAAATGGGCAAAGCTGTATTTATTTTGTAAAAATAGCTCTTCTGAGAAAGGATTTTAAACAGTTACACCTGAAACGCGTCTTGCTGTGAAGATTCCAGTCAGGCATCTGAAAATCTTTTGTCACTAATACCTTTTTCTTTTTCTTGCCTTTTTTTAAAAAATAATTTGTTTCATGTAATGGTCAATAAAATGAGGGCTGTGAGGGGGCCTGGCAGGGTGGCTCAGGAGGCTCAGGGTGCCCTGAGCAGCTGTGCAGATCCCTGCAAGTGCCCAAGGCCAGGTTGGATGGGGCTTGGAGCAGCCTGGGATAGTGGAAGGTGTCCCTGCTCCTGGAACTGGATGGATTTTAAGGTCCTTTCCAACCCAGAAACATCCAGTGAAACCAGGGGATCTTTCCATGGTATTCTCCTTCAGAAAGGGAGCAGTTGTTCCCTGCTAAGTCACATACCAGATTTAAATCAGTGCTGCTCCATTCTCCGTTTGGAATTTCCCCCTGGCTCTGTGACATCTGCCATACCTTGGTCCTTGTCCTGCTGCTGATGTTTTAGGGCAATGCCCAGCTGCCCACTGATAATGTGACACTTGTGTCCCCTTTGCAGAACATGTGGATTGAGAGAACCATCTACGTGACAGCCTACAAATTACCAGGGATCCTCAGGTGGTTTGAGGTCAAATCAGTTTTCATGGTAAGATCAGCTTGGCTGTGTTGAGATTGTGTAAAAAATGGGGGTTTTATACAGCCAGGGAGCATTTGTGTGTCTCAGTGGCTGTGCTTAGATCTGCGAACAAGGAATCCATGGGGTTGGACCTGGCACATCCTGAGGGAACCTGCTGAGGGTGACTCAGGGAATGCAGCCAGCTCTCCAAGGCCTTCAGCCCTTTCAGAAAGCATTTGTGCCTCTCAGCAGGTGCCTAGAGTGAAGAGAGACCTGAGGTGGTGCAGGGAAACCCTGCTCCAGCCCAGAGAATCTAGCCTGAACTTTATCAAAGAAGAGCTGGATATTTTGATTGTCATTAATTCAAAATACCCCAATAATCAAAGGCATTGTATGGCTGCCACTCGTGGTTAAAGGTTGTTTTTGTTTCTTCTCCATATTTAGCTAAATATACCCTCAGCAACCTCACAGAGTAACTCCAAATTACTCATTTCTCTGTTCAACCATTTAGACTGTTTAGATAAGACATATCCATTAAACGCCTTTAAGATTAAATTATTCTTATGCAGCTGTAATTTTTAAGTAGCAATAAAAACATTGTTACTGCGTTTTTGAAATCTCTCTTGTGAGGCTTATTTTTAAAGGAAAAGAACAATTTGCATATGATTAATTAAAACCTTTTTCATTGCTCCATTGAGGTTATGTTGGACAGTTGTATTTGGATGAACAGAAGTAATGCAGAAAATTACTATGGTATCTATAGTAACAGAATATGAATGT